>NW_021604841.1:293595-329543 GCF_004785775.1 Grammomys surdaster
TTTTTCTTTCCTTTCTCTTATTAACTCTTTTTTCAAGTACACTTCTCTTAATACTTTTTGCTTTCATTCCAACATTTTGGGTTTTTTATTCTTTCTAAAGTCCACCTACTTGCAGTGTGTCAGTTTATCCCCATATGCATGACTTGTATGCCAGATTAAGATGTAATAATCTTTTGTTTTCAATTATCTTCCTTCAAGAAACTACCGAGTGTTTAGAGCATCCCTTTCATGAAGTTTTTCCTTAAACACAAATAAAATTATTGAAGTTGATACTTAAGGGTTCTTTGGAAATTCAGTTGTGTCAGATGGTGTTTTGCAGTGGCAAATATCTGAAGATGTGCTTTCCTGAAGTGCAAACAAGTGAAAGATGTTTTGATAAAGCAGACACTCGAAGGAACATTTAGCTGATGTAGACAGGGGTAAAAGGCTAAGGCAGACTTTCAAGGAACATTTAGCTGAAGCAGACACAGGTGAAAGGATGTTTTGATAAAGCAAGCATGTGAAAGGACATAAGACAAAGAATTCTTCACAAATGGCACACATGTATTGGTCTGCCTTACATTGCAGAGTTGAGCTGCTTTTATTGTGAGTCCATAGAGAGAAATGCATTTAAAATCTTCTGGTGATATGCTGCAGCTTTTTTCTTCCTTTCTGACTCGGCCTTTTGACAGAGAGGTATCAGCTGAGATAAACTCATGTTCTGAGGAAAGGCACTTGGTGAGGCAAGATCTATGGAGGACATGTGATATTTGGAGGGAGTATAAATAGGACCCAAAAGACTGTAACAGATGCTGAGCTTGGCTTGCTTGCATAGCTAAATGCATGTTTGTGGTTCAAAACTTGCGCAAGGCATGGGTGCGGGCGCGGCTGCACTCTGCGGTGGCAGCTGAGGCAGTCCTCAGAGACGTGGCTCAGGCCTCCCCCTCACTACAGCAGTGGTCCCAGCTGATCTCACCAGCGTGCAGGTCAGGGTGCGCCCGCGCCCCTCAACTGACTCTGTCCCAAGGACCACGGTTGCAGAGGAGAGAGAGAGAGCCCCATGGACAGCTGGGACAGGGAGAGCAGGGACCCAGTGTGCCGGCAGCCACAGCTGAGTCGCTGGGGCTGCCTGTGAAGGCGGGGACTGCTGTTTTAGAGGAGAGTGTTCTGAGGACTGCTAGAGCAGGGAGCACAGAGAGGGACTGCTGGAACAGGGAGAGAGCCCTGTGAACACTGGAACAGGGAGAGTGTCCGTTGGATGGCTGCAGCAGGGAGCACAGGGAGGCTGAGAAGGCTTCCCCCCAACCCCCGCGTGAGTTTCCCACTTACACAAAGAGAGTCCAGAGTCCCAGGAGACACATGGAATGAAGACATGGAGATTTTATTAGTCATGTTGATAGTTGTATCTGGATGGTGTGCTCTCCCACAAAATGTCAGGAGGGGCTTCCTTATATTGGAAGTGGGAGAGGGGCAGGGCTAGGGCCTTTAGGTAATATGTAAGTCTTGAGGCAGAGACCTGTTTAGTGCCCTCTAACTGAGCCTTACGTGACCCACTGCATATTAGGTCTCTGGGTTCTGGGGCGTGGCCAAACACCCCAGGATTTCCACAGCCCCACACATGTTGGTCTGGAGTTTTCACTGATCTTTGTTTTTCTGAGAGAGGCACAACAAAGATTTTTTTCTGACCTTACCATTGTTTCTGGTTCCTCCTGCTGACTTGTGTCAATTTGACTGAGGCATAGCCTTTTCTGCTAGGTTGTGACACCACTGCTGGTATCCCAACACTACTGAACTAGACTGCTGATATATCCATGAAGTGTTTGTGAGCTAATGATGCTGACCTGTGAACCGAACTGCTGATTTTCTGATAACACAAATGGAAGTTGCTCCAAAGAACCATTTCTAAACAGGTCCACTTACCCTTAAACTTTCTTTACCACTACCTCTGATAGGCAGTGGGTTGGAAGGGAGGTAAAAGCGTTTAAGAATCATCATTAAAAGTAAGATTTGAAAAATTAAAGTTACAAATTGTCCTAGAATTTTTGTTAACAAAACATTGAACTCAGAGAAGTAGCTGCTGCCTACTTAGAGCCTTCACTCCTATGGTCTCATGTCCATGGTACTTGAAGACACTCTCCAAACTATAAAAGAAGAAAGGTAAGCACAAACCCAACGATAAGCGCACTGGTACATATTGAAATTCTGCCTGAAAGAAGTGCTACTGCAATCATAGCAGAAAGTTTGTGGGAATATTTAACTAATATTGGATTGGATTTAAGACCCAGTCCAATAGATGGAATCCTTACCTGACACTACCCAGATGGATAATAAGCTGAGACCAGATAGGCCAGATAACTGGGGGGAAATCAACTACTACTCTTCTGATAAATAATGTAGCCATAAAATGATTCAGAGGTAAGTGCATTGGTTAGCCATCATCGGATAAGCTTCTTCCTGTAGTAGATGGGAGCATCAACAGAGACCCTCAGCCAGACAACGTGCAGAAAGTGAGAGACACCAGAACAATCTTAAATGAGAAATATGTAGTAAATCCCTCCCCTCAGGGATCAAGGAATGCTTCCCAGGCAGAGTAGGAAAGATTGTGGAAGTCAGATGGAATTGAGGACACCATAGAAAAAAGAGTTTCTAAAGATATTAGGACAGAAGCATGTGACCTCACAGAGACTGCTGCAGCATGCATAGAACCTGCACATGTCTATGCCAGATGGGGTTCCAGTGCTGAGACACAATCCCTCTCCTTAACCCAGCTATCTCCAACTGATAATCGCTGATTGATCTCACTCTTAAATTTATTTATTTAGTTAGTTTTGAGATAGGGTTTCTGCCTGTGTAGCCCTGGCTGTCATGGAACTGGCTCTGTAGACCACACTATCCTCAAATCACAGAGATCTCCCTGCAACAACTTTCTAGGTGCGGCTATTAAAGGCATATGCCTTAAACTCGTGTCTCATATTCTTTTATTAATGAGAAAACAAACTTCAAGAGGAGACTTTAATTACCACTGTATTATTTATTCAATAGAAACATCAGGAGATTGAGAATGAAGATGTGTTTATGAGTCTATCTCTGTCACTCTCTTTCTCTGTCTGTCTCAGTTTCTGTCTGACTTTCTCTCCTGTTCTTCCCATAAGCACACATATACATATGATATTTTGTTGAGATTACATACTCTTTGTTGGCTACTAATATTTTACAATGGTTAAGTATATGTTTTCTATTAAAATATGACTACTTTAGTCCCCACCTCCTTTTCACCCCTCCAACACTTTATATACCCCCAAATAATTTCTTTTCACTAAAATGCCCTAATTTTTCTCAACTGATATATTTCAGACACTTTGGGGATAGCCTAATTATGTAAAAGTACTACTTCATTTTATAAAGTAAAGAGGATCTTTTGTCACCAGTCTAAAATGCCATTAAGTGCATTTGTTTCCTTCCAGACATCAAACATCTGTGGGTGATTCAGTAATTTCTTTTTGTAAGAACAGGTTTAATGGCTGTATGTTTGAGTCCCTTCAGCACCTCACCTCCTTCAACCTCATTTGTTAATTCTTTCAGATAAGCTTTAACCACTGCTACCTCTGGTATAAACCCAGAATTTATCTGGGTTTTTACTTGATTATAAAAATATTATAATCTCTTTAATCAGTATGTAAAAGTATTGTATACATATATGTTTGTATGAGTTTATGACATAATTACCTGATTTTGTTCTTCCCACTCCTCCCCTCAAAGCCTCATATATATTCATTTTTAGTTTTCAAAATCATAGCCTATTGTATCTTTAATTGTTGTGCCCCTGCCTCCTCTGTCTCTGTCTGTGTATATCAGGATATTTAATCCCACTGTGAATACAGAGATTGTGTACTGGAAAAACCTATCTCTAGGTATGGTGTGGCTCAGCCCTAGTACACACATTTATTTCAAGAGTGTTGCAATACATTTGATCACACTTTGAGATTGTGTAATAGAAAAACATGTTTTCAGTTGTGGGGTGGCTCATACTTACCATACATGCTTAATCTAAGAGCTGTTTATTGTAAACAGGATTAAATAAAGTCAACCATAGATCAGTGTTGGAAAAAGAAACCACTTGACAGTGAGTGAACATAGGAGAAAGCCATAGATAGGGAGAGAAAATCATGAGGGCTGATAGAAAGTAGCACAAGAAGTAGAAAGGAGGAGAATTCAATTCGGAGAGTTTTTAAGATGGTATGGAGAATGTTTGATTGTTTGTTTTATGTCTTCTTTTTCTTTTCCTCCTCCTCCTCCTCTTCCTCCTCCTCCTCCTCTTCCTCCTCCTCTTCCTCCTCCTCCTCTCCCTCCTCCTCCTCCTCCTCCTCTTCCTCCTCCTCTTCTTCATCCTCTTCCTCCTCCTCCTGGGTTATAAGTTGGGTTAGCTGTATTCTTTTTTGCTTCTCTGACATCACAGGCTTTCACCACAACTTCTGGCTCCTGAATTTTTATTTGGTAAAATCTAACATTTGTGATTTTGTTTTATACATAGTGTATGTGTGTGTGTGTGTATGCTATTTAGTCTATATAATATTACTTGTATCATGTTTCTAGGGCTGAACAATTAGCATTGAATAACCAGTTGGTGAGTTCTTCTCTGGAGAAGTCTGGAGAAGTCTATTTTTCTCCCTCTCAGCATTCTTTGTCTGTAGATTTTTGATTAGTGTTGAAACCCTCCATGTTCATATCTTATCAGTGTCCTAGTGCTCTCCTTGTTGTTTTCATACTTATTTAGGTACATTGGTAAGACATCAAGTGTCTACCTTCTGACGTTGTGAGGAGACATCTAACCTCACACTCCCTTATCTGCTATTACAATATTACACCTCCTCATTTCAATAATTTGTGAGCCTTCCATAAGTATTGTGTTGTAAATTTACCCATTCCACCTAGCCTCTTCAACCCTGTATCTTTATTGGTTGTGGTTCCCTGGAATGTTCTCAATCTGTCGCAAAGAGAAATTTCACTGAGCAATGTATTATCCTTCATTTATTTATTTGTTTATTTTAATGAAAAAACCTCACAAAATACAATATTCATTATCCACTGGAGCCACTGAATTGTTCTTTTCCCTGGATTCTCTTTGGGGAGGGCTCTATTTGCCTTCACAGCTTTTTGACATACCGATTCTATCAATTGTTTTGAAGAAATACCAAGCAATAAAATTTCTATATTTCATGATAGTTACTCTTTTAGATAGGGTTAGAATTGCTGAAACAGAATACCATTACAGAAAAGCAGGTTGGAGAAAAAAGGGTTTTTTTTGGGTTGTATTTTCATACCAATCAATGCCCATCATTGAAGGAAGTCAGGACAGGATCTTTAACAGGGCAGGAACCTGAAGGGAAGAGCTGATACAGAGTTCATGGGGGATGCTGATTACTGGCTTGGTTTCCCTGGCTTGCTCAGTCTGCTTTAATAAAGAAACCAGAACCACTGGCCCGAAAATGGTAACATCCACAATGGGCTACCTTTCCCCACATTAATAACTAATTAAGATGTCCTGCATCTGAATTTTGTGGCAGCATTTTCTCAGCCACGTTTCTCTTTGTTCAGATACATCTAATTTGTTGTCAAGTTGACACAAGACTACTGAGCAGTGTTGCAGTTTTAGGTTTTGAAGAATATTCATAAAATTTTCAAAACAGCTACACTGATTTACATTTGTCAGAAGAATGTGCAAATCTCTGTACTTTGGCAATGCTTACAATCTAGAACTTATTTGATAATTATCTTCCCAATTCATTTTATCTTAACATATTCTCAAAGTCATGTGAGTCATTGCTACACTCATATATGTATGTAAAAGATGCTATTTCATTGGATGAAGAGTGTAGAGATAGGAACATAATATTTCTTTAAAAGTAATAGTAAATATACATAAATGATATTAGCATTACAGGAGTATTAACATTTTAAAATATTTTAATGACAATTTAATATATAAACATAAAATGAAACAAATAAATGTAACATTTCTTCTCTTTCACAGTGCTCTCTGAGCTTTTATGGGATGGAGGATAGAGATGTTCAGTTTGGAACTGAACACTGAACAATCACTTAGTCTCTGAAAGTGTATCAGAATTTTGATAAGCCGTTTCACCACCACACTTTTTCAGTACATTACGTGTTTTCAGTTTTGAGAATTACATCATAAATTGTCTTTTTGTAAAGGAGGTGTAAGCACTTAGTGAAAATTGAGTAGAATTAGTTTTCATCTATTCCCCAAAACAGCTATTTAATTCAATTTTGTGCCTGTTCACTAGGAGCGAAATCAACGTTTGCTCCACGTATTTACTCTACGAAAAGCCTTTCTGTTCTACCATCACACTTTTAAATAACATTCTCACAACTTCTGCCACATACATTAGTTATTAATGCTACAAATCATAATTATTTGATTTTCACAGATACATGATTTCTACCATATAAGATCCTGAAAGGCTATTTTTAAAATGCAGTCATAATAATGATATATTGATCAATATTTTATCTCCTACTAGATAGTCATGTTTTTAGTAACTATCTAGTAAATATCTATTATTGAAAGAAAAAATAAGGCCTAGCTTTCAACCAGTAGCTCCAATTCTTTACAACACTGTCAGGATTAACACCCAATGCTTTTTTGGAGCAATACTAGCAGCAATAACATACGACAAGGTTTGAGAAATGATCATTCTATTTGATTATTTTGTAATTTACAGACTCTCACATTATATTGTATTCCTACAAAGCTAGAATCCAACATCTTTGAACATTTGAAAAGAAATTAGAGTTCTATAAATAGCTAATCAATGTATAGTTCATATTCATAAAAATCGTAAATATTATAGACAGTGGAGAGATGGTTCAGTGGCTAAGAACACTGGCTGTACTTTCAAAAGACCCAAGATTGATTCTTTTCAAACATACCTCAAAAGCATCCATTCATATCCCAGGAAATCCAATGCTATTTTTTGGCCTACATGGGCACTAGATATCAAAGTACATGGGCATACATACAGGAAAACATCTATGTACATAAAACAAAATAAGTTTTATACAATGTCAAGTAAATCAGCTATTATTCTCAGTTTTACAACTCAAATTGTAAAGGTCAGAGACAGACTCATAAGGCAACTTTGTGCACAGGTTATAAACATTTTCCATTCTCATTACAATATTGTAATCCTTTCAAATTGGAGCCTGGGTGTTTTCCTATATTTAGCCTTCAAATCTAACTTCTTCCTATTCATTTTTTGATAAATTCCAATTCTCAATATGATAAGTCCTGGGTTCATAGAAAGTAAGAAGAGAAGCCAAATTATTAATCACAAAGCAATACAATGTATTTAAACTTAAATCTCATTTAAAATAAATCTATTTGAGAGAAGAGGGTGACACACACACACACACACACACACACACATACACATACACACACATGCAGAGAGAGAGAGAGAGAGAGAGAGAGAGAGAGAGAGAGAGAGAGAGAGAGAGAACCAGAAGCCCATAGATGTAAGATAAGAAATCAGATCACCTGGAATTATAGTTATAAATGGGTGTGAGCCACCATGTGCATGCTGGAAACTGAACCAAGGGACTCTGCAAAAGCAATAAACACTATTAAATGCTGAATCACTTTCAATTCCATAACTCTATTATTTTTAATTTATGAAAATATTTATCATGGTATCACACTGCAATTTTTTATTTACCTCTTGACAATATTTATATTTTTTAAGTGACAGAAATTTTACCACAAGTGTTTGAGTGTGATATTGTAGTAGCTTTTATATTGTGTACTGAGTAAATTGAATTACTTAAGTTAACTTTATAATATTTATCATTTTCTTTTATTAAATCTTCTCTTCTGGGAAATTTTAGTTAGACAAGCAATGTTAATTACAATAATACTCCTGTGTAGTGTAAGAACAAATGGTGTCCCTCCTCTCTGCTAGTCTTCCTGCAACTGTAAACTTATCTCTTTAAACTATCACACTACCAACCATTTTGCAGCTAAAGCCAACAATATCGTTTTATCTACTCTTAAATTTGTAATCAGTGTAAAACTTACATTTGTTTAATTCATAAGCAAACCATAAAATAGACATATTATTAACTGTAATCACGTTATACTCAAATGAATCTGAGTTTTTGTCCCTAGGTGCCCCAAATCAGTACCTACAGTCTAATAATTCCCTAACCCTCTGTAACCTCTAGCATCACCTTCTTCCACCATGGTAGTCCTCTGACATTCAATGAATGTTGTATATTTCATATAAAACAAACTGGAGAATTTCTATTTATTTCAAATCACATAAATACTAGGTGCACCCACTTTCCTTAAAGTTTCAAAATTCTATTATTCCATGGTTTACTGCTTTTCCTCTCTGTGTAAATACTATATTTTCTTCATCCACTCCTTGTTAATAGAGAGAACAGATGATTCCATATCTTGTCTGTTTTGAATAGTGAGTCTTGATCTAAGAAATATAAATAGACACAGTTATAGTTATCAATATAGAGATGAATTATAACAAAGAACTAAAATATTTTTATGTGTAATTATTCAATGAGAATCAGTATTCTAATGGGTAGTAAATTATATTTAATACGAAACAGATTAATTGTAAATTGTCTTAGTATCAATTTTAATTCAATCTGAATTTATTATTTTTAGTGGTTTTAGATGGCTTTTCACTTATATTTCCAATATCAACCCATTTTCTATCTGAATATGTAAAATTTTGATCATTGATTAAAGCAGTCTACAAGTTGGAAAGTTTCATCAAATTATGTTATTTTATTTGCTTTCTGAACTCAGCAAATTAAGTTCAAATTTAAACAGACATAAAATAAATTTTCTAAACATGACATCAATTAGAATGCAGGTTCTGATGAGGGCTACATAGTCTTATGTGTCCTTGTTAGCAGATTTATCTTTTTCCTGTCATCTTTGCAAATGGTTTGGGAATAAAGATTAAAAGCTTGTCTATAATAATCTGATAATAAATGACTAGGTAGAGGCTTTCAAGTAAGATGAAAATATCCTGTAGCTAACTATCAAATGGATTTAGTTCATTTTACCTAATTATGACTGTATCTATTTGATCTGTTTAATTAAATTTGACAACATAGATCTTTTATATATAGGCTTTTACTCAAAGAATACTTGTTTATTCTTTCATTCAGAATTTTATACATGTTTAGCATTTTACAAATCATGGTTTAACTTTAAAATATTGGAAAATTAAGTATAAAATGTTTCAATTTTTCAATGTTACTATTAACACTTTATGAAGTGTAAACCTCCTCATCTTCATAGATTAGTGACATTTTTGTTGAATGAGAGCTTACAAAAAATATCTTTCAAGCATGCTGTATCCATTAAGTGAAATACATCTCAAGAGATTAAGTGTTTTAAACATATCAATGATGTAAAATGGTAAAACTTCAAATAACAAGGAGAAACTGTCTCATTTCTTATCTTTGATTTTATAACTAAGTAAAGGAAATGTAAACATTTTTATCTTGAAAATTAAAATAGCCTTAACACATGTACTAACACCTGTTTGAAATCCAGATCCTGTTCCAACTTTATCTCTTGCTAACATAACACCATAGAGAACTGAAGCTAATTTCGATATATATCTCTGAAAATGTCCAGAACTAGACTTCCAAATAAAGACTGTTATTTCCAATACTGGATTCATTTCTAGATCAGTCTATGATAGAATCTGAATAACTGGTCACATTTAATAACAATATAAGAGGCATTATAACTTCTCTTTTGGATTCTCTGTTCCACAAGGTCTAAAAACTTGAGGCAAGTCAGATTGTCTCATCAGGGATATAGGTAAGCAATGGTGGGTTGGGAACTTATGTCCAATGCAACTTCCCAGTCACCGTTGTCAGAGCACTCAGCAAGCTCACATTTCAGCATCATTGTTTGTTCTAGCATCAGCATGTCTTACCCGTCACTCTGGCAGCCACCATGATCCTTCAGCACCCTGTAGGAAAAAAAAAAACACAAAAATGCCCTCTTCTCCATATATAATAGCTGATCAGAATCATACCTTATGCTAGTAAGTGGATCCTTCCCTTTCACCTATGCATAAGTATGACTAGTTGTAGAGCACCATAGACACTCAGCAGAAAGTTCCTTGGCATTCAAAATTTTTTTAAAAAATTAAAATAGAAAATAAAAACAAAATGATTTAATTAAATTTCTGATGTACAGGGGTATAACCTCCCTATTTTATGAAGATAATGTTTTAAAGTTCCTCGGACCTGTCCCACAGTCTCTTGTCCTTGACAATTATAAGGAATCCCCATAATATGGGTAATGTTAAATTGCTGCGAAAAAGTCTCAAATGCTTGACTGGCATAGACAGTAGTACCATTGTCTGTTTTATTTGTTTGTTTTTCTCTTCTTTTCTTTTATTTTATTTTATTTTTATTACTGGGTACTTCATTTATCTACATTTCAGATGTTATCCCCTTTCCCTACCCCCTAAATCTCTTATCCTATCCTCCCTCCTACTATCTCTATGAGTGTGTTCCCCCACCCATCCACTCACTCCAACCTCCCCTCCCTCAAACTCCCCCTCACTGGGGCGTCCAGCCTTCAAGGGATCAAGGCCCTCCTCTTCCACAGATGCCCAACAAGTCCATCCTCCTCTACAAATACAACTAGAGACATGGGCCCCTCCATGTGTGTTCCCAAGCTAGCTGTTTAGTCCCAGGGAGCTCTGGTTGGTTTGTATTGTTGCTTTCCCTATGGGGCCACAAGCCCCATCAACTCCTTCAGTTTTTTTCTCTAACTCCTCAACTGGGAACCCTGTGATCAGTTTGATCATTAGCTGTGAGCATCCGCCTCTGTATATGTCAGGCTCTGGCAGTGCCTCTCAGGAGACAGGTATATCAGGATCCAGTCAGCATGCACTTACAGGCATTTACAACAGAGCTTGCATATGGTGACTGTATTTCAGAGGATCTCCAGTGTGGACTCTGTATGGTCTCTCCTCTAGTTTCTGCTCCACACACTGTCTCCTATTTGCTCCTGTGAGTATTTTGTTACTCCTACGAATACCCGAAGCACCCACAATTTAATCTTTCTTTTTCTTGGGATTCATTTGGTGTGTGAGTTATGACTTGAGTATTGTGAGATTTTGGGCTAATATCTGCTTATCAATAAGGACATATCATGTGTGTTCATTTCTGATTAGGTTACCTCATTTAGGATGATACTTTCTAGTCCCTTCCATTTGCCAAAGAATTTCATGAATTCATTGTTTTTAATAGCTGAGTAATATTCTGTTGTATAAATGTATCACACTTTCTGTATCCATTCCTCTGTTGAAGGACATGTGGGTTCATTCAAGCTTCTGGCAATTATAAAGAAGGCTGCTATGAACATAGTGAAGCATGTGTCTTTGTTATATGTTGGAGCATCTTCTGGATATGCCCAGGAGTGGTATAGCTGGGTCCACAGGTAATGTTATGTCCAATTTTCTGAGGAACCCCCAGACTGATTTCCAAAGTGGTTGTAAAAGCTTACAATCCCACCAACAATGGTGGAGTGTTGCACTTCCTCCACTTCCTTGCCAGCATCTGCTGTCATCTGAGTTATTAATCTTAGCCATTCTGACTAGTGTGAGATAGAATCTCAGGGTTGTTTTGATTTGCATTTCCTTGATAAGTAAAGATGTTGAACATTTCTTTAGGTGCTTCATGGCCATTCAATATTCCTCAGTAAAAATTCTTTGTTGATCTCTGTACCCATTTTTAATTGGGTTATTTGATTTTCTTGAGTCTAATTTCTTGAGTATTTGTAAATTTTGGATATTAACCTGCTAGGATTGGTAAAGATCTTTTCCAAATCTGTTGGTTGTTGTTTTGTCCTGTTAACAGTATTCCTTGCTTTACAGTAGCTTTGCAATTTTATGAGGTCCCATTTGTCAGTTTTTGATCTTAGTGCATAAGCCATTGTTGTACTGTTCAGGAACATTTCCCCTGTGCTCACGTGTTCAAAGTTCTTCTATACTTTCTCTTCTATTAGTTTCAGTGTGTTCAGTTTTATATGGAGGTCCTTTATCCACTTGGACTTGAGTTTTGTACAAGGAGATAATAATGGACTGATTTGAATTTTCCTACATACTGACCTCCAGTTCAACCAGGACCACCTGTTGAAAATGTTATCTTTTTTCCATTGTATGGTTTTAGTTCCATTGTTAAAGATCAAGTGACTATAAGTAAGTGGTTCATTTCTGGGTCTTCGATTCTATTTCATTGATCTTCTTGCCTATCTCTGTACCAATACCATGCAGTTTTTATCACTACTGTTCTGTAGTACAACTTGAGGTCAGAGATGGTGATTCCTCCAGTGTTGTTTTATTATTGAGAATAGTTTTCACTATCCTGGGTTTTTTGTTATTCCAAATGAATTTGAGAATTGTTCTTTCTATCTCTGAGAAAAATTGAGTTGGAATTTTGATGGGGATTGCATTAAATCTGTAGATTGCTCTTGGTAAGATGGCCATTTTTGCTATATTAATCTTGCCAATCCATGAGTATGGGAGACTTTTCCATCTTCTGAGATCTTTGATTTCTTTTTTCAGGGACTTGAAGTTCTTGTCATACAGATCTGTTGCTTGCTTGCTTAGATTCACACTGAGGTATTTTACATTATTTGTGACTATTTTGAAGGGTGTCATTTCTCTAATTTCTTTCACAGCCTGCTTATCCTTTAAGTAGAGGAAGGCTACTGGTTATTTAATTAATTTTATATCCAGCCAATTTGCTGAAGTTTTTTTTATCAGGATTAGGAATTCTCAGGTGGAAATTTTGGTGTCACTTAATTATACTATCATATCATCTGCAAATAGTGATATTTTGACTTCTTCCTTTCCAATTTTTATCCCTTTGACCGCATTTTGTTGTATAATTACTCTGGCTAGGATTTCCAGTACTCTATTGAATAGGTAGGGAGAGCATGGGAAGGCTTGTCTAGTCCCTGATTTTAGTGGGATTGCTTCAAGTTTTTCTCCATTTAGTTTGATGCTGGCTAATAGTTTGCTGTATATTGCTTTTACTGTGTTTAGGTATGAGCCTTGGATTCCTGTTCTTTCCAAGACTTTTATCATGAAGGGATGTTGAATTTTGTTAAATGCTTTCTCAGTATCTAGTGAGATGATCATGTGGGTTTGTTCTTTGAGTTTGTTTATATAGTAGATTACACTGATGGATTTCCGAATATTGATCCATCCCTGCACTCCTGGGGTAAAGACTACTTGATCATAATGGATGATGGTTTGGATATGTTCTTGGATTTAGTTTGTGAGAATTTTATTGAGTATTTTTGCATCGATATTCATAAGGGAGATTGGTCTGAATTTCTCTTTCACTGTTGTGTCTTTCTGTGGTCTAGATATGAGCGTAATTGTGGCCTCATAAAACGAACTGGGTAGTCTTTCTGTTTCTATTTTGTGGAATAGTTTATAAAAAAAATTGGTATAAGGTCTTCCCTGAAGGTCTTATAAAATTCTGCACTAAAGTCATCTGGTCCTGGGCTTTTTTTTAAAAGAGACTTTTTATTGACTGCTGGTATTTCTTTACTGTTTATGTGGTTATGGGACTATTTAGATAGTTTATCTGATCTTGATTTACTTAGGTATCTGGTATCTCTACGAAATTGATCATTTAATCAAGATTTTCCAGTTTTTTTGAGTATAGGCTTCAATAGTAGGATCTGATGCTTTTTTGAATTTCCTCAGTTTCTGTTATTATGTCTCCGTTTTCAGTTCTGATTTTATTCATTTGGATACTGTCTCTGTGCCCTCTGGTTAGTCTGGCTAAGGGTTTATCTATCTTGTTGGTTTTATCAAAGAACCAGCTCTTGGTTTTGTTGATTCTTTATATAGTTCTTTTTGTTTCTACTTGGTTGAAAATATTTTCTGGCCCTTTATATTTCAGAATCTTCACCTTCTTCTATACCTAATATCCTTAGGTTTGTTCTTCTCAATTTGTCCCGCATTTCCTGGATGTTTTGGCTTAGCAGTTTTTTGCATTTTGTGTTTTCTCTTACAGTTATGTCAATGTTTTCTATGATATCTTCTGTACCTGAGATTCTCTCTTCCATGTCTTGTATTCTGTTGGTGATGCTTGCATCCACAACTCCTGATCTCTTTCCTAGATTTTCTATATCCTGGATAGTCTGCCTTTATGATTTCTTTATTTTTTTCTACTTCAATTTTTATGTCCTGAATCATTTTTTTCAATTTCTTCACCTGTTTGGTTATGTTTTTTTGTAATTCTATAAGGATTTTTGTGCTTCCTCTTTAATGATTTCTATCTGTTTATCTGTGTTCTCCTGTATTTCCTTAAAGGAGTTTTATATGTCCTCCTTAAATCTTCTAACATCATCATGAGAAGTGATTTTAAATTTGCAACTTGCTTTTCTGGTGTCATTGGGTATTCAGGACTTGCTATGGTGGGAGAACTAGGTTCTGATGATCCCAGGTAACCTTGGTTTCTTTTGCTTATTTTTTGAGCTTGCCTTTTGCCATCTTTTTTTTTTCTAGTGCTACCTTCACTCACTATCTCTGATTGGAGCCTGTTTGTCCTGTTATCTTGGCTGTGTCAGAACTCCTCAGAGTCCAGTTGTCTCTGTGATCCTGAGACCCTGGTTGTGATAGTTCCAGGGAATTAGGCTGCTTCTGGGCTCCTGAAATCCTGGTGTGCCCAAGCTCCTGAGATTCTGTAATTCTGTTATCCTATGGGAGTCCTGGCTCCTCTGGGTTTTGTGGTGTTTGGTACAGAGCTGAAGCCTTAGGGCTGCTGCAGGGTCAGGTGCAGACAGGAAGGGTTCTGTACTACTGGCCTTGAGGGACTTCCTGGGTCCCAGTGGGTCCCAAGTTACTCCCTGTTTGGGGGGCAGGGAGATTTTGACTTACTCATCTATATTTCTCGATATGTTAGAACTCCTGGGAGTCCAGCCTTCTTTGGGTTTTGGGGGTTCAGTGCAGTGCTCTTAATATAATTTTTAATCCCTCCCCTCCATTTTAGAAAGCATTTTCACTGACTACACAAATGTTCCACATGACTCACATGTGTCACTTATATATACTATACTTCTAACTACCCCTTTCACTTCAGATGAATAAGAAATACATCTGGCATTCTAATTCATCCACTGAGACTCTTTATACACATTAACTAACTATAGACTTACTGCTGTGGTATTCCAACCAATGGAATCTTATTGGAATTACTAGGATCCTGGGGAGGGTTCTATCTGGCTTAACTTGATGGTCACATGCCTTTAAAATGAAGATATGCAAAAATAAACAAAAAAATCCCACACCACGATCGATTATGGTAAGGTCATAGACATTGGTCACCAATCAAGTTGGTGAAAACAGTCTTTTGTTTTTGATCAGACACATTGAGGCTGTAACTAAGCTTTCTAGGTTAATTGAGTCCATTAAACAGCCTGTTCCTGATATTCATAACAAGCTTAGCCAGTTATAAAAAGTGGTGAGATGCCGCAGAGAGAACTCTTAGAAAAAGCATTCAATGTATTTAACAGACATGGTAAACAGAGGAAAAAAGGAAAGACAGACAGACAGACAGACAGACAGACAGACAGACAGTGCTCTGCAAGAGAAAAGAGACCAGGCATTCCATTTATACTCCTGACTTCAGTTCTAAAGTATGATCGCCACTGAGCTATCTGCAGTCCATAGTATTTTCTAGAAGGGAATACAGCACATAAGGCTTCACTTCAGAAGAAAACAGGCAGAACATTGGACTAAGAACATAAGTATACTATGGATTTTAGTCACTGATCTATAAGTCTTTTTCAGTAGAGTCAGCCATTAATTATGAACATACACTACTTTTTTGTATTTTTTCTGTGTATGTGTGTGTGTGTGTGTGTGTGTGTATGTGTGTGTGTATGTGTTTCTGTGTGTGTATGTGTATGGGGTGTGTGACTGTTGTATGTACATTCCTGTCTGCAACTGTGCAAGTCAAAATCACCAGGAACTCTGCTCCATCATTCTCTACCTTATCTTATGAGATAAGCTCTGTCTCCTTCCTTCACCTTCAGAAAAGTGTTTAGAGGCATATTGGCCAAGCCTTGCTTTTACCTGTTGTCCGAGGAATAAATGCAGGTGTTCCTCCTTGTGTATCAAGTACTCTCATCTACCACCTCACCAGACAGTCAAATATAATTATGTTCTGGATAAATGTTCTTGACTACAGGCAACATTCTCACTGACAAACATGATAATGTCTTCCCCTGTGTCCTTTGAACTGGGTAATAAATTATTTTATGATAAATATTATAATAATACCCATAGCAATGTGAATTGATTATTATTCATTCTGATGCTATTTACCAAATTCTCTTTCTACTGTAAAAATTGATCTGTTATTTTAGTAAAGAAGTAATATTTGAAAGTAAATTGTGTCTTTACTGTCAAAGAAATAAAAATTAAGACTTTAAACTACATACAAAGTAACTAATATGATTTTCACAGAAACATAGTAAACTGTGGAGACCCTGCCCTAAATACAATTTATAAATGTATTCCATGTATTCATAGCATAAATGTTTAGTATCTGCCTCACATTTTCTTGCTGTTTAGTATTTGAATTTGGCAAATTTATATCAGTGGAAAGGAATATGTTTCAAATGTCTTTTCTCAAACACCAAGTCCTCAAAGGAAAGAAAAAAATGCATCTCAGCTTCAATGATTTCAGGTTTCCCAAGGAAAGTAATTTATATTCCTTAACTGTAATTAATTCTGATGTTTTCCTTTGAACTCTTGCATGGAAAATATTTCTGTATAGTGATGCTCTAACACAGAAATATTGAAACTGTGGGAGGAAACAAATATTAATAGTAAAACAGTAGTTGGATACCATGAGTTTGGATTCACTGCTGAAAGTCCACACAGAGCTTTCCCTCCATGATTTCTTATAATGTAAGAGTAATAAACATACTCCATGGTTCATTTAGTCTGTAATTTTTCTCTTAGATAAATTATCCAGATGTCCTTGCATACAAAAAGTAGTGTGGCAGAGAATAACACAGTTTATATTAGAATCAAAATAATAAAGCTACCAAAAATAAAGACCCTTTCCTCTCAATTGTATTTCTTATCTTTGTTTATTGGTTATTTTATTTATTTACATTTCAAATGTTATCCCCATTCCTATTGCTATTCTACAATGCCTTTGAATGTTCCAGTTACCAATAAAATACAAAATTGAAATTAGTGCAAATTTAATAATAAGAACAAGTGAATCTAGATTGAAATATCTTGGTCCTGTTGATTTTGGGTTAAATAAACAACACATCTTACCTTTTATTTTATATAGCTGTTTCCATGTGATATTGTTAATGTATTATTAGATGTCAAAATAGAATAATATTCATTTTCCTATATTTGTGTGTATATGTATATGCACATATGCATATACACACACATGCATGCATGTACATGTGCAGATGTCTGTAATTACAAAGGAAAGATAGTTTAGCAAATTACCAGTTGTTCCATACAATTATGTGTATACATTAGACATTCATTTACTCAGGGTGAAAACATAAGCTAAGTTGAGTTTTTAATGCATTTCAAGGGTATGAATGCATAATTTTCTTCATCCTTTGTCATATTTTTCTTGGAGGACTACAGAGTGAAATTAGCTGTTGGGATTTTTGGTAATTTTCAGAATTTTGTATAATGTTGAAGAATAAAAAAATTAATTTCTCAGGTTGAGGACTGAATATGATGATTTATAAACTTCATGTAGAAATATAGATCATGGTATGTTCCTAATATCTTGAAGTAGATGAGACTTAAGGCCAAGTAGTGGCAGAACTCCAGTTACAGACAAAGACAAGTAATAATAAATTCATAAAAAATAGAGAAATGAAACAAATATAAATAGAAGAGAAAGGAAAATAGTAATATGTGTATGTAAAAGTTAGTTAAAAACTCTGATGTTCAGCTTAAATATCAGAAATATTTCATATACTGCATAATATAAATAATATTATTTGATATTTAAATATGAATTATAAATTTGAAATAAAACTATGGTAAGCTACAAATATGTGTGTAACAATGTCTACATGTCTATTTCATAGTTTTCCTTTTATTCTTTTTCTGTTTGTTTGCTCCTATTCTAGTGTGTTTGCTATTCTTTCCTCTTCTTCTTTTCTCTTTTATTAACATTGCTTAGATACTCTCATGAGAAACAGAAACTTGAGACGAAATGTGGAAAATCTTAGAGGCACTGGAGCAGCAAAATCAGAATATATTTTATGAAAAAAAATTTCTATTTTCAATTGAAAAAATCTACTGTTTACATATGAGTAGACATTCACACAAATATAAGAAAATCAATCAAACAAAGAGACAAAAGCTATGTATCCTAAGTAAAGCTACTAATAGCACAGAAAGATAAGTTGGGCATTAGTTTGAGTCCAATACGAAGATTTGTGTGTGTGTGTGTGTGTGTGTGTGTGTGTGGGTGGGTGTGTATCAGAAATTGAGTATGCAATAAAGGGAAATTTTAAACTATATTAATAACAAGACTAGTTGTAGAGAGAATTTTAGCAGATAGGCATCTCTGCCTACATAACTGTTTTTCAAGACACTATGGTGTTGTCTGAGAGAACTTGACATTTGTCTCCTTCGAACCTGGAAAGCTTTGTAAGAGAAGCTGCATTCAGGTGATGTCTCTTCAGAGACACTTTATTATAGACCTTCTTAGGAAAGATGTGGTAGGGAGCTGCTGACTTTATCCTGCTGATCATACAAACACCAGGTGTTGGCATAGAGAAAATGTTAGCATTGCACAAAGCACAGGCCCACCTTCACAATTGCAACCTAGGCTTGATGAGATTCCAGGAACAACTGCTGGTTTAGTCCTTCAGGCTTCCATGCACAGTTGGAGCTTGGTACTGAACACTGGAGATCCTTAGGAGTCAGAATCTAAAAAAAACTGTGTACTATGCAGGAGGCTCTCAGCATGAGCACACTGGAACTGGGAGTGATTACCTTTGCACTATTTTCTGGTATCCTCTACTGACCAAGATTGTTGCTAACTGGAAAAAATATAGACAGGCTTTGAAGGCTCATAGACATCTTCTCAGAACAGTAGAACTGATAAAATGGGCATAAATGCAATATATTAGTTTCCTTTTTGAACAGATGACACACCCCAAAACCCAGTGCATCCTAGAATATGTTTTATCATGTGCAAAAATATACATACATGCATAAATATATAACTTAAGATGTTAACAATAGAGCTGGGCAGTGGTGGCGCACGCCTTCAATCCCAGTACTTGGTAGGCAGAGACAGGTGGATTTCTGAGTTCGAGGCCAGCCTGGTCTAAAAGTGAGTTCCAGGACAGCCAGGGCTATACAGAGAAACCCTGTCTCGAAAATCCCCCCCCCCCAAAAAAAAAGGTTAACAATAACAACTTGTCATGGACATTAACCATCTCAATATAAAAATTTCATTTACTTATTAATTTCATAATTTTGGGCATTTTACTTACATAAAGAATGATTCTATGTCTTCTGCTTACTATACACTTATTTTCAGGATCACTTTCATATATACTGCCTTAGTAAGGATTACTAGATACACAACAGAGTACTAACACATTACTTTTTCAAATAAATGAGATATTTACTAAGTAAAAAGCATGTAGACAGAGTGAGTGATGTAGATTTTCTAGAAATATGTGGTATTATGCTCCGAATATAAAATGATTCCCAGTAGTTCATATATTGAACACCTGCTGTCTAGTTTGGAACACTATATTGAAGATTGTTGATCCTTTGACAGTGACTCCTTATGGCAGAACCAGGTCCGTAGTAGTGGACCTTTGATTGCTATGCACATCTGCAGTTCTGCCTGCTCTCTTGGATTCCTAATCTGTTACCAAAGAACAAGTTCTTCACACATGGTCCACTTCCACTAACTGACCCATTCTGCCCTACCTTTCCCAGTCCTGGGCTGCACTCCCCTAAAATCATAAGCCAAAATAAGGTTTACTATAAAGGAAAATTTTATTCACCAGAAGTAATTGTTGTCTTGCAGGTTTACTTCTGAATAAACTAATACTTTCTAAATCTTTCTGAATCCTGGATGCTGACTGGTTCAAATTAGCTGTTCTGGCCCAAACTCCACTTAGCTAACTGATTCAAATGGGCTTCTCTCAGATTCTGATTAAATTGCTCTGCTTGGCCTCAAACTAACTCTGAAAATTTATTCTTATCTTTTGCCTCCTTCTCATCCTCTTGTTTATTCTCTCTCTCTCTCTCTCTCTCTCTCTGATGCTTCATAAGTTGCTTCAATTTCTCATTATAATACTTAAACTGTGTGTAGTTTTTTTTTTAGCTTAAACACAAAGGGGAAAGATGTAGAAGAATTTTAATCCTGCAACCTGACTCCTCTGGCAAGGGATCACATCTAAAGACCTTCTAGTTCTATAGGATCTGGCCAGAATGCAGCCATGTTGCTGGATTACAATTTCTCTACAGTTTCTTATCTTAATTTGTGCAGCAAAATATTCTGTAAGATATACAAAACTAACATGAGCTAGATGATTTATTACCCAAAATAGAATAAACAGAAAAAGTAAAATTTTAGCATACTAGGAAGAATTGTAATGTAAAATCTGTGAATTATTATTTTTTGAAATATTTTACTTACTGTTTGTGGAGCACAGCTGAATATGACTAAGCGTAGTCACAATTATTGAAACAGTAGATTAGTGGATACTGCTGGAAATAAGTAACTGGAATATGTATTTTTTATGCAGATTCCATATGGTCTTTTCTACATGCATTTGAACTCAGAGTTAAACAAGTGAATAACCAATTATAGAAATGAATAGAAATATCATGAAAGTCATTGAACTTATTGTTGTATCATATCTTTGTTTTAATTTATAATGTATTTTCATTTCAATAATATATTGCTATAGAATAGTCAGTCAATTCCTACTGCTGTCTCACAACTCCTAGGACATGCTAATTTTATTCTTATTTATTATATACAATAGAAGTTTTGGTATATTGGAGTGTCACTGTCTGCTTCTGTCATTGTGTTCTTTATTGTTCTCAAATTCTTTCACCATCACAAAGAACATTCTGCTCCCAAGTAATAAAATTGGAAAGTTAACTTTCTATATTTTAATATAAAATAAATTAGGAGGAGCAGAGTTTTGGAATATAATTTCTCTCTATATATTATCTTGTAATTAATTGACATAGCAGGTATGTTACTTTCATTTCATGATAACCAGCCCCTCCTCTATGGTATGAGTTAGAGGCTCCATTATATTACCAGTCACACATACACTTCAGTGGCCAATATTTATTGTGTATAATAAATTTCCAAGTAGAAGAAGAACTTCTACATGATTCATAATATACTACAGAGGATCATCTTTGTCACAAAAAAAGTAAACCTTTAGGAAGGCTTTGTGCTACATTTTGCCTCTATATCCACACAAACTCTAACTCTTAATCCTCTCACTTTTAAAGAATATAGTATAATCTATAGCAATCAGTCTTTCAACTTGAACATGGTATTGCAACATGCTTCAGACCACTGAGTCCTACATTCTTAAAAGATTGAACTCTTGTCTTTCATTCATGTTTCTGTTCTTAAAACATCTCAAATGCACATTGCTTTCTGTGTAACAGATCCTGTTAAAATAATAAATATCTGCTTTTGATGGAGCTTGACACTTAGTACAGAAAAATCTTACTTCAGCCAAAAGCTATATATCAATTGCAAACGTCTGTCTTAATATTTTTTCCATTAAAAGATTATTTTATAAAATAACCATACTATAATTATAGATGTATTAATCTGTTTTAGGCCATAGGTATTCTCCAATGTCCATTTGACTTATTCACTGACCATACCTGAAAAAAGTAAACCATGGAATAGATATATACATGCTTACATTTAAAATATTTTATGATAAAATTAGTGTTTATGATTTTCTTAGAAATGTGCTATAACTTAGATAACTTTGAATTTATTCTCATAGAAAGTATAAAAATTAAAGACTTCTTGTTAGCTCTTCCTATCATCATATTTCCCCACTGTGGCTCAGGTCTGTGATGTGTTGGATTTTAGCAATGTGAGCATGTCCATGCTAGATAGATGCTTGACTGTTGTATGATTTCACTTCCAAGAATATGTGCATAGTGAAGGAGCTGAGCACATCAGAATCTGGGAATAGAGGTATTTTTTCTTCTCAATCTTTTCATTGACATTTGTTTTCAGTGTTTTGGTGACAAACAGTTTCACTGTTTTGGTGGGCAAATTGAAGCAGCAAATAAGAAAAAACTTCATGTTTGATAAAAATAATAACTGGCCAGGCAGTGGTGGCACATGCCTTTAATCCCAGAACATGGGAGGCAGAGACAGGTGGATTTCTGAGTTTGAGGCCAGCCTGGTCTACAGAGTGATTTTCAGGACAGTCAGGCTTACACAGAGAAACCCTGTCTCAAAGAACCCAAAAAAAAAAAAAAAAGAAGAAGAAGAAGAATTGACACATCATTAATTTGTGATTAAACACATTCATATTTGAAGGGAATTTATGAGATGAAACAATATGCTCCTTATATCATATATATTTTTCCTAAGTGAAAGTATAAATATTATTGTATACAACTCAGTTACAATACATATATATATGAAACAGCTTTCAAACCAGGCTCAGGAAATATTCCAGAAGAAGGGTTAAAATGATTTTAAGCCAGAGGATCAGAAAGTTTAATGAAAGACAGTGACAGTGATTCTTAACAGTGTTAGAAGTTGCATCAATTAACATCTGCATAACATGAGCAATAACAAAATATATGATGAAGTGGATGGTAGAACTATAATGAGGCCTCAATTCTAAAGAAAGAACTACAGGTAACTAAGGAGTTCTGAGTTCCTCAAGGAAGAACACACCAATTGGTTGTCTAATATCAAATGATAATTCCTGAAAATGTATAGCAAGTAACATTCTACAAACTGAGCATATTATATTTTAAAAAAAATGTGTATATTCATGAATGTATGTATGTGTATATATCAGCCAGGCAGTGGTGGCACACACCTTTAATCACAGCACTTGGGAGGCAGAGGCAGGCGAATTTCTGAGTTCGAGGCCAGCCTGGGCTACAGAGTGAGCTCCAGGACAGCCAGGGCTACACAGAGAAACCCTGTCTCAACAAAACAAAAAGAAAACAAACATATGTGTATGTGTATAGGACTATACATAAATGAATGTAACAATAATTAATGTAAAAAAAGGCCATGAATTTGAAAGTGAGAAAGTAAAGATGTATGAAAGGGTTTGGAGGGAAGAAAGGGAAGGGAGAAGTTATGTAATTATAATTACAATAATTGGTACAATTATAAAAATACTGTATGTATTAGATTGATAACTCAGCAATGAGAAAATATAATGTATCTATGAAATTTGGGACTGTATATTTGAATTACTTATGGCAGTCATACATTTGGCATTCAAGATCAAAATACAAGTAAAATTATTCTATACTACATTGAAGCACAGAAGTAATTCAAGATTCCAATAAGGTTTTAAAAGGAGGATGATTAGAAAATATTTAATTAAAAATGTCAAAGACAAGAGTTTAGATAAATACAAGCCATCATCTCAGTTATTAAATGGGATATGTGTTAGACTTTATTGTTATCTTTAAAAAGTAACTACTGAAGATTTCATTTTAAAAGAAATCATGTGCATATTCTAGGAAACACAGTAAATGCTGTGTGACTACCCAGGCTGTCTGCAGTTGAGTAGGTAATTCTATTCCAGGCAATGGGAAGCACAGTAACGTGTTCATGGAAACTTTAGTGACTGAAAGAATAAATTAAAAGGTGAAAGCACTAAAAAAGGATAAAAACTGGCATTTAGTTTAAAACTCTAAAGTACAAAATGTAATTCATACTTAATATACATAATTCCCAGGCATGAAAATTATACACTTTATAAATGAAAGCATGAAATATAAAATAAAACTAAAAGTAAATATAATCATTACCATAGGCCTTTAAGTCCAGGAATGAGTAAGAAAAAAGCCTTGGAGGTCTTTTGAAAGCTAGCACTAATCTATTATTTGTAAAAATATTTTGCATGTTTACAAGAGAATTCATTTCATTTAAATAAACTATAATTACCACTAGTGGACTTTTATATGAGGTTGGAAGAACATATAAATACATAAGTAAATACATGAAAATCTTGGAAAGTATTAATATAATTATGACCTCAAAACATGTGTATGTTTTGATTCTAAAAGTTCTGTATTCTGGGCATAGTTAAATATATGCATTGAAAATGATTTTCTTAAAATATAATAAATTGCATTATTATTATTTAATTGTATCAGAATAGTTATTAAGATTACTTATTTATACCTATGCTCTTTCATGGTTCATAGAAATTTTCATTTATGATAACACCTCTATGACTAACTCTTTGATTGCTATATATATTCAGATATATTACTAACATACTTTGGATTAATTTCCATACATTTGAAAAATGTGAATCTAAGAGAGTTCATGTAAATTCATAAATGCACAGTCAGGCAATTAAGCTTGCATGTTCAATAGTTAATGAATGAAATTTTTCATATATGTAAAAATATCTGTACATACATCAGCTGTGATAACCAAAGATTAATTTTGTCTTTGTTTCATAATATGAAAATAATTTGCATTGATTTCTACATTTTGTAAGGAGATAGATATGATTGCAGTTAGTCTTTAAAATTATTGATAAACATAGAACTTGCTTAGTGCAGCCACATTACTCTTCAGGCTTGCCATATGGTGAGCTAGTCATGAGTGATAAATCCAGTTTCTTTGAAAGTTACTGCTACATGAAACTTACATTTATTTTATAACATCTGACCTGTGAAAAAGGTTCACATTCCAGTTTTATGTATAAAAATCAAAGAAGCAACAGATACAAAACAGATTTCATGCCTCATAAAACTCTGATTCATTGTTCTTAACGTTTTTAACTGAAATAGTTAATAATACATTGAGTGTCAGTATTTAGACAATAAAATCTCCTAAGCTTTGTGAAATCATTTAGGTCACTAAACAACTTCGCCCTCAATATATCTGTAAATGATACAACTGGTAAGGGACTATCACTCTGTCAACTTTTTACAACAGTTCTGGCTCTCTTACAACAGTTATGGCTCTGAATGTAACACTGATGTAAAAATTACTTTTATTTTTCGATGATTTAAAAGTCAAAGTATTTAACATCTTATCTAATTGGAGCAATAATCTCTCATAGATTGTCACTAATATCTTTCATGAACTGCTGCCTTAATAGTAAATCAGTTTACACAGACACATAACCTCTAAATATCCAGCTTGTTATTTTCATTCATTCAAGTATTCTTATATAATTTAAAAAATAAATGTGTGTTAAATAATGTCTGTGAAATTATAATAATATATATTTTCTGGAAACAATTTGTAAATGCCACATAGTTACATTTAATACCTTTCATAATTAAAGTTACTATAAATCTATGATAAAGTTGTCTTTCAATAAAAGTTCTTATTGGGCAGAAGACATGAATAATTCATTTTTTAATTTTATACATATAAAAAGTATCAAATACATTACAGAAATATTAATAAAATACTTTTTTCCATAATATAAGATAGTTACAGTAGTAAACTCTAACCATTCAGCCTTGAAACAAAGAAATAGATTAATTGGGTTGTGGCTCACGTCTGTAACTCACACGGAAGGATAAGGACTGAGGACTACTATAAATTCAAGGAAGCCAAATATACACAGTAAATACCAAGACAATCAAGGTCATATACTGAAACTCTGTCTCGGAAAACAATATAAGAACACAATCAATTGTTGGTTAATAGTAACAAAACATGAAGACCAGTAATTTCTCTTGGAAATATGATTAAAAGATGTTTATTTTGAAATATTTTGAAACATGGATAGATGTAGTGTTCCATATTGCTCTACTACTGTAGAGCTGACAATATTGTATGCTGTATGAAGAAGAAATCTCTATTGTCTTGCAGCTTTCAAGGGAGAAAATTTATGGAATCCTAGCCCATCCTGCTGTAAGTTCTTTCACAATAGAGACATAGGGATTAACATGTGAAGACAGTATAGTGATTTGGGGAAATACTTCATTGGAGACTGGATCACAGGGACAAATAAGTACTTTTCATATTTAAATTAATATTTCCTCTAGTTCCTCTCTATTCAAACTTTGTTGTCATCTTACTTCTTGTAAGCAAAAGTTGCTGTTGATGTCATCTATGAAATATTTGTTTGGCCAATATCATCCTTAAAGTATTTGTTAGAAAAGAAGTATACAATTTATTCTTTTTCATGAAGTAAATTTTATTCCTTGTAGAGCTTAAGGATTTTAGTATTGTGTTTGTGATACATGAGAGTACATATGTAGGAGGAGCTAAGGTGGGAGGAGTTAGGAGAGGAAGAGGGAAAGGAGGAGTAAGGAGGAGAGGAAGAAAAGGAAGAGGAGGAGCTAGGAGACAGGAGAGGAGAGCAAGAGAGACGTAGGAGGATGGAGAAACACACAGGTATGGAGAGCACTCATGGGAAACAACTTATAAACTTATAATTATGTTAGCTAATTGGGATACACCTCTCATTGTATAGGCATCTTGTTATTAATAATTATCAAGCATATAAAGCCTTTGATTAATCTATAAGAATTAGAATTAGAATCTAATTCCCTTACTGGGCCCGAGTGGATGGTGGGATGGCTTGTGCAATGCCTAGCCTTGAAGAGACAGTGTGGGAGATTGAGCCATCTCCCTTGCTGACGTCTCATGGGTGGCAGGGCTGGTGTTTCTAGTTGGCCGTTTCTAGCTGCAGCACGCAGCATGGCAGCTGGGCTAGGCAGAGCTGCTGCTGCAGCTTAGATAGTCGGCCTGAACCAGAGGCCAGTTTTAATTAATTACTACAACATAGATATATCCTAATATTAGCATATTTATATTAACAAAAGATCACTCTCTCTTCATATGGAAAAATAACCCCAAATCTGGTTAAGTGATCAGAAACCTTATAATGTATTATCTGTGTTAATAAGTTAAATGCTCTACCCAATGCTAATGTATCTTTTCACAAATCTTGTACAGTTTCAACCTGTATGATTTAATTAGCTTTAGTTTTGTGTAGGTTGCACAAGGTTTAATGGATCTAATACATGTAGCAGCACATTAATTAATGAAATTGCTGTTAATATTACATAAATCTTATAGAATATTCTCACACATATGAGCTACACTGATTGGAATATATATATAACATATAAATATTTATATATATATTTTTATATATATATATTATATATATATATATATATTCCAATATATATATGGTAATATAGTATGAACAATGAATCTTTTCTAGCTGAAAGTGATATGAGGCACTGGAGATATATTGATTTAAATTGCACAGCAATAGATTGATTAATGAAACTGGGGTTAGTGTGACACACATTGAATTGAAATGCAGATGAAGAACAGTCAGTGTCAGTAAGTACAGAAGAAAGATATTTTTTAATCATACAGGCAAATGGTCAAGAATGACTTGGTGATTTTTAATCTGTATTAAAATTTTGTTTTTAAATATATCTGAAAAACTGAACAAATTGATGAGCTAAATGATGAGTGAATGAGTGAATGAAAATTATGCCACTACTGTAATGGTTAAAAACTAATCTGTCACTTAGTGCAATGGGAAGAGGAAAATCTGTTTTCTCCAATAGAGTGACCCTGGGTATATCAACTACTACACAGCAGTCCTCATGTTCAGGAGTATTGGCCAACATAACATACTCCATAGTTTTGTTTTCTATGTGTTTTTATTTGGTTTCAGTTTGGTAGTTTTATTTTTTTTCTTTCTTGGCATGGTTTTATTTTGTACTATTGTTTTTGTTGTTGTATTGGTCTATTTTGTCTATTTGTTTTTCAGAAATAAGTTAGAGTTGTGTGAGTAACAGAAAGAGAGGATCTGAAAGGACTTTGAGGAGGGCAAGAATACAATAAAAATATATATAAATTTAAAAACTGTTTTAAATAATGAAAATGTAATAAAATAAAAATAAAATATTCACTTTACTACTAATATGGATTTTGGGGGGTAGTAAAATATAGTGGGAATTTAAAACACATAGGCTATGGGTGTGACACAACTAGATAGGTGTTTGTCTAGCATGCACAAGTCCTAGTTTCAATCTGCAATGAAAAATATAGTAGTAAATGACAAAATTCCAAGAATGCAAGAGGTGAAGGTAGATGACTTAGAAGTTCAAGCTCATCATAGTTATTTAAGTTCTGGATAAGATAATGGCTTGAAAATCTGAAAATGGAATCGAATTAAAAGTCATTTAAATAACTTATCATGCGTTTACAGTCATGTGGCCCACTGGCACATTTATTATCAATTTATATAAAGTTTCCTTGATATTCTGTAAAGAAGAAAATATGTTGTTGAGCTCAAAAAGATGACACACTTAATGAATCAGTAAGAAAACTGTTGCCACTAAAGAAAGTGAGTAAGCACAGTGATCAGATAAGCATGATATTTTATGCAAAAGAAAATGCCCTCACTGTTCATAGCAAGCACAAAAGAGGTAAAGGTTGATAAAGCAAATAATTACAGTTATTGAAAGGATTTTTCCAAGGAAAATGTCAAAAATATATGAAATACTCAAAACCAATAGAAAACAAACACATGTCAGTAGTTATTCTATTAAAAATTTAAAAGATAAAGACTCATTTTTAAATCTTTCAAAATGTAAAACACTCCAATGGTCATTAATGTTTAATTTTTTTTAAAAATCCAGAAAAAAAATCCCTGAAAAGCTGGAATTAAACCATTGGAAGAACAAACAATTGATTGGAAGATACCACAGATCTCATAGAACAGAATAGAATAGAAATTCTCACAAACTTTTTGAAGAAAAAAATACAGTTCAATCATCTACATAAATAAACTGAAATGAGAGATATTGACTGATCTCACTATAATCTGTCAGAATATATCTATATATCTTTATATCTGCTTATATTTATAATTTTCATATGCATATAAAGATATAAATATATAAGTCAATCAGATATGACTACAAAATCACTTTCTTTATTTGAAAAACCACTAATGATTCTAATTGTCATTTTTAAATCCTAAAGTATTTTTTGTCAAAATAAAGAAGGATAAAATATATCCTGCATTCTCAATTCCAAGTACATACATGTTTTGTGAAGTCTGACATACTTTTTACCTTTTTCTCTCCTTGGTGTCTAAGGTCCATCAAATAGACTCATCAGAACATTTAATGACAGTTTAAACATCTGCTAATGATTCAAGATTTCAACTTCAAAGAGATTTACATAATACCTATTCTTCCATGTACTAAACAGGTCAGACAACATTAGTAAGATGGACTAATGACTTCTAGAGCTCATTTTCTTATCTCTCCTTAAGAATAACCTCAAAAATGTTCACTAACTTCACTATTATTATGATCAAACAAATTAGTATGTACTAAAGTGGAGTGGCATTTAATTACACCTCTTTGCTTTCTTGCATCTGAATAAATTCACAAAATGGAGATAAAATTAAGGACTTAAATATATATATTTATCTTTTTGTATTAATCTTTATATACTGCAGAGCATGTGAGTAAATCAACAAAATTATCTTTTAATTTCAACTGTTAGCAGCAATTAGAGAACTAAGAAGACCTAAAATATTATTAATATAAAGTATGCTGGCCCTAACTCCTCTCTGCCAGTCACAAAATGGAGAGAGAATGTAAGATGGAGTGAAAAGTGTGTGCTTGTGTGTGTGTGTGTGTGTGTATAAGTGGGTTTGTGTGTGTTTATATGTGTATATATGTGTATGTGTATGTATGTATGTGTGTATGTATGTATGTATGTATGTATGTATGTATGTATGTATTTTCAGCCATCAGAAATTTTGCATGAGACCAGAACCACCAAGGCTCGTTCATTGCAAATCAGAAGCTGTCAGTTCAGAGGCAAGAATTAACATGTAGTCTATTTTTGCCTAATATTATCCCCTCCTTACATAGATTAGTGACATTGAGTGAGGGAACAATTACCCTGTCGAGCCTCTCCTTCAGCAAACATGGTGAAATGATAGGGTTTGAAAAATGAAACAGGAGAAAAGATTGGACCTAAAGAATCTCATTCTATCCTTCTGTTTATAAGAGTTAGCCTTTTTTTTTGATTTTTCCTAATTTTATGTGCTGCATGCAAGGCAGGAGTGCAAAAGCAAGTGACTTTTAATCACATATTGAGCCAAGTCCTATGGGTCAGGGGCTGAATGCTGAAAATGCAAGCTTTGACTGTCAGATCTAAGTCATTTTGCCTTATTGTTGATGTTGAGGGTAAAAATAAACGCTCTTTTGTTACAATCAGTATATGTGGCCCATCTTTTGCAGTCAATTAAAAGTAATATTGTTAACATACACTAGACTAATTATTATCCATTTACATCATGTTAAGTCACTGATTGCAGCATATACTACTTAGATGGCATTTTCCCAAGAGAAAGGTGTTTTATCCCTGAGCACAGATTTTTACCTGTAGCAGAGAACTCTACAATACTTTTTAGTGAAACAACTGATAATTAGCACATTATGCTTTCTGAGGTTCTGAAGCAGTGGGAGGAAGTAGAAGTCACACACTTACTGAATACACAGGATGGATTTACTGTAGTAATAGGCAGCATGGCAGATTACAATCTACTCAGACTATACTCAAGTTTCCCATGGATAAGATGGAAAGTTAACTATGGTGCAGTGTCAGTTCTAGCAGGGCAGTATAAGCTGGTGTGCAATATATTTCCTGCTCCTGTTGGATCACCAGGCTGTTGATCCCCATGTGTGCTGATGGATGCTCTTGCTCTGAAGCTGATCTGCTCTCTTTTCTGTTTTAATTTCAATCTCTCTGGGAAATATAGTTCCCTCCTTACCGAGAACTAATAACTCCATGATAAATTAAACAGATGTGGTTCTCAGGAATGGAGGTTGTCATGAGGCTTCTGGGAATGAAAAACAGATCTTCCTTTGGACTTTAGGTCCATGTGAAAGGATCTAGACAACATAACCACAGAGGCCATAAGGCCCATGTTGTCCATTACAGAAAGTATTCATTGTGAGACTTGATCTTGAACTTGGAATTATATGAGGAGATACATGTATACTTCGGTCCCGTAACTACTGCATAAATTAGCCAGGATGAACTCGGAGAATAGAGAAATAAAGTGATCCCAGGAAAGAAAGGCATGGATAGGAGAAAGAGAAATCTATAGAAAACGAGCAAATAATAGATGGATTTATCTTATATGAGGAAGAATTGGGTATGATCTAGAAACAAACAATATTAGAATAATATGTTTCAATAAAAATGTATGGTGGGCAAGTGAATTATGATCATGAAAAAGTTGTCAATTTTGGACATGAGGCCATGGAATTGGTAGGATAAGGAAACAATGATTAGAGAATTAAAAGATGATGTACAAGCATATAAAAAAAGTAGGTATTTTATTCTCTTAACAAGGCTTGGGACCAGTGATCTGGGATTCACAAAGTTTATGTAAAGAATTTCTTTAAAAAAATTAATGGTCAAAGCCTTGATGATGTAGCTTTAGGAGAAGCTGTGTTCAGCTTCTAGGATTGGAAGAAGGGAAACAAAGCAAGAAAGAGTGAAGAATGAGAAAAAGAAAGAAGGAAAATAAAAGAGAAACAGGAAGAATAATGAAAATCCTCGGGCAAAGAGAAAGCACTTGAACTAACAGCTTGCATCCACTACTGACTCTGAGTCATTTTTGAATCAGTGCCACTCCCATCCCCTACTTTCTCAGGACCCCCCTCATGCTGAGGTTAGACCTCAGTAATGCAGCAATGAGCAGATTAGTAAGTATTTCCCACAGATACATTGAACTAGGAATTCAGTGAATTCCACGAGCTCTTTGAGTGGAAGATATTTTCAATCTATTTCTATACAACTTTAGTATCAAAAATCTGTATCTATATCTCCTGTGACTACTGACATGAAATGTAGCTAAAGGTACCTGTTGCTGAACCTGACCATCTGAACTCTGTTCATAGATTTCATATGGTTGGTTGAAGGAAAGAATTTACTCCCAAAAGTTGCTCTCTGAGCTCCATATATGCACCTTGATGAACATTTGTCTCCACCTCTATAGCATATGTTTTGTGTACATGTGCATGCGAGCACACACACAAACACACAAACACACACTAAACCAAATAATCTATTTATATACAAAATTTGCAGAGCAGTTATGGTTATTTTTGAATTGAGTAAACTTGATGCTCAAAACTTCTTATATTGTTTTTTCTTTGTGGTTCATAGATTAACTTAGCCAGGAAAATTATAATGTAGAAGTTTACAGAAAAGTAATCACAGTACTTTCTATATGATATTTTTTGGTGATTATAAACAGAGGCATCCATGCAGATATAATCTGTGCTCTATCCTCCTCACATTGTTTCATGGCTAAAGGCACAATACAAATGTCAGGCTTTTGTCTGTCTTTTTCCTCTGTCCTCCTAGAAGGATCAAACACTTCCTAGGTGACTACTCAAACCAACACTCAGAAACATCAACACCAACCTTCAGCATACTTTGTGACTAACATTTTCAATTTCATCCTGACAAGTGAACATACCTATTTTCTTCAGATTTTGGTGCAAATTTCTAGGTGTCTATCTACTTCAGAATTTGATAAGGACTGGTAAGTGACTTTTCTATTATACTTCAGTTATTGATACGAGACATTTATTATCTGTCTATGAGATTAATTTCTCTTTATATCTTAGACTAGTGGCTCTCAACCATCCTACTGCTGAAGCCCTTTAATAAATTATCTCTTGTTGAGATTTGTTCAAATATAATATCATTTTGGCGCTATGTCATAACTACAATTTTGCTACTGTTATAAATCAAAGTGTAAATGTCTCATATGCAGGATATTTAACGTGTGACCCTCTTCAAAGGGTTCATGATCCACATTTTAAGAACTATAGTTTTAGACCAATAATTTCACAGCTTTAGAATAGCCTGATTTATTTGATCAAATACTGAATGATTCAGCTAGTGCCAAGACTGGTCACAGATTCACTTATAAATTTCTCGGCAGTATTGTATTCTTAATGCAAATTTTGAGAGGCTATTGCTTTAAAAATTAAGAAGAAAAGAAATAAACATATGAAGGAGTTAATACTATAAACCAACTCTCTCCTTTCTACTTTGAGATCAAGGAAATTAAACAGCTCCATTAAATACTCTCCATTATTTATTCTCAGATGATATGCCTCTGAAATTAATAGGTAGAATATGGATTATCTCTGCGAATTATATTATGCTCCTATTTTAGGTGTATGAATGTTGTTATTGTTGTTTTAGGTTTTACTTTCACGTTTATTGGTTCTCTGTGAATTTACATCATGTAATCTAATCTCACTCATCGTCCCATCCCCTGATACATCTCTCTGCCCTTGGAACCTCACCACTCAGAAGAAAACAATATTATTATGAAAGATGCCATGTGTCACAGTATGTCCTATAGTATACCCTTTTGTTCACACTTTTGCTTGTAAATGTTCATTGCCATGAGTCATTGCTTGGGTTCAAGACCTTTGGTTGCTGGTACACTATTAATACTGGAGCCTCACCAGGACTCCTCTCAGAAATACTGTTTTTTATCCTGTGTCATTAAAGTCCTTTAGTTCTGGATCTGTCGTACTGGCCCCTTTGCATACTCCAGCAGTTCATAAATGGAATAGATATTGAGGTAATCCAACACAAAGCCCTAGATATGAGCCCAAGAGAAAGCTGAGCAGGTCAGCACACCAGATTTCCCCCATGTACACCATCTGGGTAAGCTCTCCAGCACTGTCCCTGCTAGCTCATCCAATGATACACACAGCTCTCCCCTTCTCATGCCCACAAGGCAGCTTACCCATAACCCTGCAGCCAGGGCTGGCTCTACTTTGGTACCTACTTTGCTATGCAGGTGAGATGTGGGGCCTGTTTTCCTACACCTTACAGCTGGTAAGGGACAGGGGCAGCTCTAGGACTCTGCTGAGTCCAGGGCCAGTTCTTTTATCTGCTATAGGTTGCTAGAGATGAGAGGTAGAGAGAAGAGCATCACTCCCATGGCAAGCACAGCAGACAAGTTGTGGTCCTTCTCTACCATGATCTTTCCTTTGGGCCTGCTCACCCTTTTCCCTGCCATTAAGATGAGTTCTACTATGCTTCCCAGGTGAAGTACAAGGTCTGAACTCCCTAGTGCTGCAGCCAGTAAGAGATAGGGTGAACTCTTCCACTTTCAGGGGCCTGGTGTGAGCTCTTTTGCCTGGCTTAAGAGGTAAGTGGCAAGAGTAGGGGAGGGAATTTCTTCCCAGACCATGCCCAGTAGACAAGTAGCTGCGCCATTAGCTGTACATTTTTCAAAACTTCAGACAGCAAATAGAAAGATGGTGGAAAATTACAAGTCACAATAAAATCTATGACCCATTTTAAATTAATTTCTCTATAAGGGTTTAAATCTAGAGACATGTGTGTGCTTGTGTGTGTTTGTGTGTGTGTGTGTGTTTATAGCATGTTGAGTATTAGTTTTTCTTTACCCCCACCCTAATATGTTAAATTTCTGTTTAGCTTAAGTTTAGAATATGTCTATCTGTTGTTCATCTTTCCTTATTGTTTTATGTTATAGTGAATAAGACTTGTATTCCTCAATAATTTTGTCATCATAGCCTTATATTTTCTTCTTATTTTTATTAGGTAGATTACATTTGTTATAAAATATTCAAACAAAATTGAAACTACAGTCTATTTGTCTTATCTTCTGACTCTTTCTTTGCATCTGTTTCTCTATCTCTCTCTTTGTGTGTTCAAATTGTGCTTAGAAACCAATAACTGGTTAAGATCCTCTGCACCTGCATATATAAGATATAGTACAGAAGTTTCATAATTGTTTTATGATTTTTTGCCAGACAAATTTCAAAATAATTATTTAAGGATACTTCCTTTTCTAAATCAAAAAAATGTACAATTGGTATTTATGAGTCTCAAGATAGCTCTAGATATTTCCAATGTGATAGGTGGGGTTGTTTTTCTAAGAGATAAAATAGATTCACTTTATTCATTAGCCAAATGTCATATATACAATTATATATATATAATTACTTAGCAAAGTAAATAAAACAAAACACAACAACAAAACTTAAGGGCATGCTCATTATAAAGTATAAAATGAATCAATTTTTTTGCTTAGATGACACCAAAATGGAAATGCCACCATGAGATCCAGCTGTAAGGCATTTTCTCAATTAGTGATCAAGGGTGGGAGGGCCCATTGTGTGTGGTGCCATCCCTGGGCTGGTAGTCTTGTTGTTGTTTTTTTATTGTTTTATTTTTTATTTTATTTATTTATTTATTTATTTATTATTGTTTATTTATTTATTTTATTTATTTATTTTTATTTATTTTATTTTATTTATTTTTTATTGTTTGTTTATTTGTTTGTTCTGTTTTTTAAATCGGTAGAAACATTGTTTTATTGGAGAAACATATGTAATTTACTTTCAGTTTTTTTTTTCCTTTTTTGTTTATTGGATGTTTTATTTACATTTCCTATGTTGTCCCCTTACCCCATCCCCCACCCACCCCGGAACCCCCAATCCCCTCACCCCTCCTCCTTCTTCTCTGTGGATGTAACCTCTAACTACTCCCCCCTAATCCCACCTCCCCACCCTCAAAATTCCCACCCTCTGGGGCATCCAGCC
>NW_021604841.1:329643-335500 GCF_004785775.1 Grammomys surdaster
CACCCCCTGGGGCATCCAGCCTTCATGAGGTCAAGGTTCTCTTCTTCTACCTATGCCCAGCAGGGCCCTCCACTCTTACATATAAAGTTGAAGCCCTGGATCCCCCCCCCCCCCCAAGTGCTCCCAGGCTGGTGGTTTAGACCCTGGGAGCTGTGGTTGGTTTGTATTATTGTTCTCCTCATGGTGCCACAAATCCTTTCAGCTCCTTCAGTCTTCACTCTAACTCCTCTATTGAGAAACCCATGATCAGTTCAATGGCTAGTTGTGAGCATCTGCCTCTGAATATGTCAGACTCTTGAAGACCTCTGAGGAGACATCCATATCAGGATCTTATCAGCATGCACTTCCTGACTTCCACATCAGCATCTACCTTTGGTGACTGCACATGGGATGGATACTCAGGTGGAAAGGTCTTCAGACGGCCCCTCCTTCAGTTTTTGTCCCCGCTTTGTCTCCATATTTGCTCCCTTGAGTATTTTGTTGCTCCTTCTAAGAAGGACCGAATCACCCCCACTTGGTCTTCCTTCTTTATGGACTTCATGTGGCCTGTGAGTTGCATCTTGGGCATTTCAAGGTTCTGGGCTAATATCCAATAATCAGTGAGTGAATACCATGTGTGTTCTTCTGTGATTGGCTTACCTCACTCAGGATGATAATTTCTAGTTTCATCCATTTACCTAGGAACCTCTCGAATTCATTGTTTTTAATAGCTGAGTAATACTCCATTGTGTAAATATACCACATTTTTTGAATCCATTCCTCAGTTGAAGGACATCTGGGTTCTTTCCAGCTCCTGGCTATTATAAATAAGGCTGCTATGAACATAGTTGAGCATATGTCCTTATTATATGTTCAAGCATCTTCTGGGTATATGCCTAGGAGTGGTATAGCTGGATCCTCGGGTAATGCTATGTCCAATTTTCTGAGGAACCGCCAGACTGATTTCCAAAGTGGTTGCACCATCTTGCAGTCCCACCAACAATGGAGGAGTGTTCCTCTTTCTCCACACCCTTGCCAGCATCTACTATCACCTGAGTTCTTAATCTTAGCCATTCTGACTGGTGTGAGATGGAATCTCAGGGTTGTTTTGATTTGCATTTCCCTGATAACTAAGGACACTGAACATTTCTTTAGGTGCTTCTCTGCCATTCGAGTTTCTTCTGAGTTTTTAAGAACTCATAGCAAGCATCTAAGAAGAAAGCACACACAGTTTCAAAGGAACAAGGACAGACAAATGAACTGGTGGCCATGCCAGGGACACTGCCTTGAAAAGTAAATAAACAGGATGCCATAAATAAGACTTTCTTACTTTATAAGAAGGAAGAATCAAGATCCTGTTTTGATGTGAATTAAATACAAAATATGAAATACTCTCTGACCCAGATGGGGGAGGGGAATCCTTCATCCAGCACCTCAAGTCTCATGCAATAAAATCCAGAGGTCTGTTGAATCCGCCTTTTTGATTCATGTACTTACTGCCTGTATTTCCTCTTCTGAGACACATTGATGTCATGGGCATTTATAGAGCTGTCTACCTTCTTCCCTTTTGTGGGGTCAAATGAGGGAAATCCCATTAATTTCCTCATTTCTATTTCTCCCTTTCTTTTACCCTCTAGATCTTCCTCAGTAAACTGATGTTCTTTGTTCTTCATTTCTTTAGTTTCTTTCTTTTCCTCATCTCTTCTTTCTTTCAGTCAAGAAGGGGAGGGAGGTGTGGATATATATTATCCTGGAGACCTGGAGCATCTTCTCAAGCTGAGCAAGCCAGGGGAAACAAGCCAGTAAGTAACATCCTTCCATGGCCTCTTCATTAGCTCCTGCTTCCTGACCTGCTTGAGTTCTAGCCGTGAATTCTGTTGGTGATGAACAGCAATCTGTAAGTGTAAGCTGAATAACCCCCCCACCACCACCACCACCCACTTGCTTCTGGGTCATGATGTTTTATACAGGAATACAAATCCTGACTAAAACACTATTCAAGGGAATTCAAGATTCTTTGGGTGCAAAACTGTGAAATACTTATCTTGCAGAAGGAGATAGCATATTGACTGGACTTTCAAAAACATAAAGAAAGTAGTATTTTATAATAATTCTGAAGATTCTCCCATACATATGTAATATAAAAAGTGGTAATCTGTTGACTATTTCAGTTTGAAGAGTAGAAGAAACATGGAAAGTCCATTAATAGAGATGGGATAGAAAATTTTCAGAGAAAATTGAATATGAGAGTCTGCCAAGTGTAGCAAGTACATGTAATAGGATGAGAAAGAATGAGCTCATGGCTTTAGTGTGAATGTCACAGAAACTGCAGAGAAAAGATATTAGCAGCTAAAACATAATAAAATTAAGAATAAGCTGGATATATGATACTAGTTCATATAATTAAAAGAATAAGAAAAATTAAGGGGTCTTCAATACCCGCTGCTGCAGTCGGCTTCACGTGGTTCCGCTAAGCTCTTCGGAGCTTCTCACTCTCCCCCCCCAGCCTTTGCCGTAATCTGCCATCATGGTGAAACTCGCAAAGGCTGGCAAAACCCACGGTGAGTCCAAGAAAATGGCTCCTCCCCCAAAGGAAGTGGAAGAAGATAGTGAAGATGAAGAAATGTCAGAAGATGAAGATGACAGCAGTGGAGAAGAGGAGGTTATCGTCCCTCAGGAAAAAAAGGAAAAAAGGCTACCACAACTCCAGCAAAGAAGGTGGTTGTTTCACAAACAAAAAAGGCTGCAGTTCCCACACCAGCTAAGAAAGCAGCTGTTACCCCAGGCAAAAAGGCAGCAGTCACACCAGCCAAGAAAGCTGCTCCACCAGCCAAAGTAGTTCCAACTCCTGGAAAGAAGGGAGCTGCACAAGCAAAAACCTTGGTACCAACTCCTGGAAAAAAAGGAGCTGTCATTCCAGCCAAGGGGGCTAAGAATGGTAAAAATGCCAAGAAGGAAGACAGTGATGAGGATGAAGATGAAGAAGATGAAGATGATAGTGATAAGGATGAAGATGATAAGGAAGAGGATGAATTTGAGCCACCATTAGTAAAAGGAGTGAAGCCAGCAAAAGCAGCTCCTGCCGCTCCTGCCTCAGAGGATGAGGATGAGGAAGATGAGGATGACGATGAGGATGATGATGAAGAGGAGGAAGATGACTCTGAGGAAGAAGTTATGGAGATCATACCAGCCAAAGGAAAGAAGGCTCCTGCAAAAGTTGTTCCTGTGAAAGCCAAGAGTGTAGCTGAGGAGGATGATAATGAGGAGGAAGAGGATGAAGATGAAGAAGATGATGAAGAAGAAGATGATGATGAAGTGGAAGAGGAGGAAGAAGAGGAGGAGGAAGAACCTGTTAAAGCAGCACCTGGAAAACGGAAGAAGGATATGACCAAGCAGAAAGAAGCCCCTGATGCCAAGAAACAGAAGGCAGAAGGCTCAGAACCAACTACACCTTTCAATCTGTTCATTGGAAACCTTAATCCAAACAAGTCTGTTGCTGAATTAAAAGTTGCTATCAGTGAACTTTTTGCTAAAAATGATCTTGCTGTTGTGGATGTCAGAACTGGTACAAATAGAAAATTTGGTTATGTGGACTTTGAGTCTCCTGGAGACCTAGAAAAGGCCTTGGAGCTCACTGGTTTAAAAGTGTTTGGCAATGAAATTAAACTAGAAAAACCAAAAGGAAGAGATAGTAAGAAAGTTCGAGCTGCAAGAACACTTTTAGCCAAAAACCTCTCTTTCAACATCACTGAGGATGAATTAAAAGAAGTATTTGAAGATGCCATGGAGATCAGATTAGTCAGCCAAGATTGGAAAAGTAAAGGGATTGCTTATATTGAATTTAAGTATGAGGCTGATGCCGAGAAAAACTTGGAAGAAAAGTAGGGAGCAGAAATTGATGGACAATCTGTCTCACTCTTCTATACTGGAGAGAAAGGACAAAGGCAAGAGAGAGCTGGAAAGAATAGCACTTGGAGTGGTGAATCAAAGACTTTGGTTTTAAGTAACCTTTCCTACAATGCAACAGAAGAAACTCTTTAGGAAGTATTTGAGAAAGCAACTTTTATCAAAGTGCTCCAGAACCCACATGGCAAATCTAAAGGGTATGCATTTATAGAATTTGCTTCATTTGAAGATGCTAAAGAAGCTTTAAATTCCTGTAATAAAATGGAAATAGAGGGCAGAACAATCAGGCTGGAGTTGCAAGGACCCAGAGGATCACCTAATGCAAGAAGTCAACCATCCAAAAAAGTGTTTGTCAAAGGTATGTCTGAGGATACCACTGAAGAGACCTTAAAAGAATCATTTGAGGGCTCTGTTCGTGCAAGAATAGTCACTGATCGGGAAACTGGTTCTTCTAAAGGATTTGGTTTTGTAGACATTAATAGTGAGGAAGATGCCAAAGCTGCCAAGGAGGCCATGGAAGATGGAGAAATTGATGGAAACAAAGTTACCTTGGACTGGGCCAAACCTAAGGGTGAAGGTGGCTTTGGTGGTCGAGGTGGAGGCAGAGGAGGTTTTGGAGGCAGAGGTGGTGGCAGAGGTGGAAGAGGCGGATTTGGTGGAAGAGGCTGCGGAGGCTTTGGAGGCAGAGGAGGCTTCTGAGGAGGTGGCAGAGGAGGGGGAGACTTCAAGCAACAAGGAAAGAAGACCAAGTTTGAATAGTTCCTTCCATCTCATTATTTCCCTCTTCATTTTAAAGAAAGGACTATGGGGATTTTACTCTACTACCTGTTCAATGACAGAGCCTTCTAAGAACATTCCAAGACAGTAAAGATCCTAAACTCTTAAAAAAGAAAAAAAAAGAAAAATTAGGGATATTTCAGTACATAAACTCCAACAAAGTCTAAGGGACTTTGAATGAATGAATGAATGAATCATGGTTGTGTTTCTAAATTTGGAATGACTTTGTATTATGAGGAACAGGGAGAATTGCTTCAAAGATTCACTGTGTACCTAATTCAGTAATTATAACTATTTGTAAAACAATAAGGGCATATCTAAAAATCAATGAGATGAGTTTATTTCAAAGTTCATATACATCAATCAGCATATCTCCTTGAGAATGCTGTTAAGTTACTTTGTTAGTTTATGATCAAATCACTTTACTGTGTATGGGATACATACATTTCTGACATATAAAATATTACACAATATTTAAAATATTGTAGGATTAAAAACTACTGTGTTTTAATCTCATTAGTAAGACTACCCATACACCTGAAATTGGGAAGGTTCCCAGGAGTTACTACTGGTGACCTTAGCTGAAATGTCCAACAGTGGAGATCTGGAATCTAGAGAGACCACCTCCAATAGCCAGACAATATTCTCAGTGGAGGGATGAGAACACCAATCCACCTATAAAACTTTTGACCTAAAAGTAGTCCTATCTAAAAGAAATGCAGGGACAAAATGGAGACTGAGCTACCAAATAGAACATACTGGATGGTCTGATTCCTCCTTACTCCCTCCTCAACGTGCCCCCCCCACACACAAATATTCATCTGAAAGATGCCTGGTCCCTCCCTTCTCAGAGGGAGAGGGTACACCTAATTCTGAAGAGACTCAATAAATAAGAAGGGGAGATGGTTGGGGGAAGAACCCTGTGAGAGGAGACCCTGTGATGAGGAAAAGCATTTGGGATGTTCATACATAAATAAATTAAAAAATAAAAAGGACCACATACACTTAAAACTTAAAAGTTATGAATCATTGTAATACCATATGATGATACACAAATAAATGCATATGTTGTATTTCCAATTAAAAATCTCTAAATAATCATGGTTTTGGAAAGCCAGATAGAAAAATACCATATTGACCCGACCGGCGGGTCCTAGTTATTCGTGGGGGCGAGGAGGACCGCAACCTGAAAGAA
>NW_021604841.1:335510-399049 GCF_004785775.1 Grammomys surdaster
GTGTTTGCCAGGCTGCAGGGGACATTGTGCAGGTGGGGAAAGGTAGGAGGTGTGGGTAAGGGTGAGGGTCCTGGCTTCTGGCACCATATTGTATATGTATAAGTATTTTATGGTATGCATTGTCCAATGAATGTGTGTTGAGTGGTTTTATAACTAAATATTCCATTTTCTGAAATATTGGCTTAAATGGAATGTTTACAGCACTGAAGTGAGCCAGATAAGTTAATGATCTTTTTATAGTCTTCAGAATCAATGAGAACCTAAAACATAATAAAGACAAATACAATTAAAATTATAACTGCTCCAAAGCTCTTATTCTTAAATGCATTACTTCTGTTGTTATAAAAATTCATTTTGTTTAATAGGCTTTAAAATAAAATTTAGAGTACAACATGTTTTTTCCAAATCCTATATCAGATGTTAAAGTATAGCAATAAATACGGGAATTTCATGAGATTAATTATATTTATTAAACTGAGTATATAATGTTCCAGAAACTGGAGTGAATTGGACAAAATAATAGACCTAACTTCCTTAAATGCCAAATGCCTGCCTTTAAGCATATTTATTATAGCTAGACTTCTAACGATAGACAGAAGTAATAATTTTTAAAAGAATTACATTTTTTTAAAAAAACCTACAAAATTATATGAAAATAAGAATGGTTGATAGTGCTGACACTGAGAAATAACTTAAAGTAACTTAGTTTATCAGTTTGTATCATTTCAGCAAAATAGAAGCCAGAATCACCTGAAAACAGAACTTCTTTTTAAAGAGTGAGAATTGTTTTGTTAACAACAGACATAATTTTAACAGAGAGAAAACTGCAGATAGATGAGAGCTCTGTCAGCATTTAATCATCTGTAACCTAGCTTACCTGGCCTGTTTCCAAACAGAAAATTTGTGAGAATTAACTAATTGTCTTTTAGAATATTTGATAATGTAAGAAGAAGGATACAAAGTTTTCAGTAGGGGATCAAGTGGAACACTACAGATATTGTACAAAGTTAGTCTTACCCTACGTATCTTTGTATGATAGAGTTAAGACAGTTGCTATAAAATCAAAATAGATGTGAAAGGTGGAATTTAGATAATAAGCAATTTTGAAATACTAAAGGAAGCTCATTGGACAAAAACAACTTGAGAGAGTTCATTTCATTACATCTCCATGTTACAATCCATCAGTGAAGGATATTATAACAGGAACTGAAGAGACCATGGAGGTGTATTGCCTACTGGTTGTTATCCATGGCTGGCTCATTTTTCTTTCTTTTTAATAAATTACCACCTGCCCAGAGAGAACACTATCATCACTAAGTTGGGTCCTTATACTTCAAACATTAACCGAGAAAAATCTCCAAAGACAGGTAGGTATGCATGACACTCTAAGAGCCTATTGAGGTATCTTCCTCCTTGTTAACTCAAGATTGTACCAAGTGAGCAAACACTACACTGTATACTACTTTAAGCAAATATAGCCACTTTCATTGATTAAAGACATATATGGCATGCATATAAAACAGAATATTTTAAGTTCATAAATAATATTATAACAATTATTTGAAAAATGAATTCAACATAACATTGAATAAAGTAAAAACTTTAGTTCTTTCTATGTAATCCAGAATTAGACATATAGAGCATGTTTTCTTTTTATTTGTGATTCTAAAATTCTTCATATAAATTCATATATATATATATATATATATATGTACATAAGATTCTCTTGTTACTAATTTGTAATGGTGAAAGGGAAGAGTTTGTTGAGACAATGAGCTTCTCAAAGGTGAAAGAAAAAGAAACAAGCAGTCCTATAAAAATAACAATGTTCAGCAGATCAAGTTTCAGAAAAGGACATTTCCAACACATGACCAATCTAAAGAGAAAATGAAATTTTCAAGGCTCAAGAAAACAAATGGAAGAACATATTGTTATCTGATTCACTTGTAAATGTTGGAATTGATCCATATCAAATGGCAAATTCAGCTGAGATATATTTAGTCACTCAATATTGGCACTAAAGTGCCTTGTGTGAATAATACCAATGTAATTTCTGCAGCTATTCTTGATATTAAGTAACTAAATGCTTGATATACAATGACTATGATTGAAATAATGAAAGGAAAGTAGTTTAGGGGCTGAAAGACTAATGTAGTCTTTCTGAAAACAGTAAAGTTTGAGAAACCAAATATTTGAAACTAGATTAAATATATATATTTTTAAAATTAAGTTCTGTGAATGCATAGTTGAATTATTGATCATTTTGGGTAATAAATTAAAATTTTCTATTATTGTCAAATCATTGATGATTCAATATTTTAAAAAGAGTGAGTAGTTCTGTTTCATGGTAATCTATATCTATCTATCTATCTATCTATCTATCTATCTATCTATCTATCATCTATCTATCATCTATCCATCTATTTATCAACAGTCACCCGTAGATATGGAGATCAATTCGTTCCTTTTTTATAAAAGAAGCCCAGTTAAAATAGATCATTGTTGAAGATAATGTCCAGTTAATTTTAAATAATAAAAGAATGTGAATAAATAAAATGTTGAAAATACTGGAAAATGTATTTCTTCTTTTAAAAAATGGCTTAATTTTATTATTATTAATTCTGTATAAGAGTGTGTGTGGGTGCACACACACACGCATGCACACACACACACACACACACACACACACACACACACAGGTACATGCCTACTGAGATGAGCTGTGATGAGTTTCCTGGATCAGGACTTACAGAAAACAATACTAGACATAAGCCCCCGATCTCAAGGAGTTTCTCCCAGATGGTCTGCTAGAGTGCCTTCCCTGACTACCTTCTCTGTGCAGTGTTTGCTCTCTCCTCTACCGCAGCCTGTGCCTCCCTGCTTTGAGTTAGGGTTTTACTACTCTGAACAGACACCAAAGATGTCATTAAATTGGGGCTGGCTTACAGGTTCAGAGGTTCAGTGTAGTATCTTCAAGCCAGGAACATGACAGCATCCAGGCAGCCATGGTGCAGGCAGAACTGAGAGTTCTACATCTTCATCTGAAGGATGCTAATAGAATATTGATTTCCACACAGCTAAAATGAGGATTGTATAGCCTTAGTGACACTGATAGTGACACACCTTTTCCAATAAGGCTACATCTTCTAATAATATCAATCCCTGGGCCAAGCATATACAAAACATCATATTGCATTCCCTGACCATCACAGGCTTTTCCAAACGTGAGTCATTGGGGACCATACCTAAACATAGAGTAATGCTAAATACAGTTTCTCTAAATTCAAAAGTCTCCATAGTCTATACCAGTCTCAAAAATCTTAAAAGTCCAGAGTTCAAAATCTCCTCTGAAATTTATCTAATCACTTATCTGTAATCCCTAAGAAAGACAGGAAATGAGCTGGACAAACTTAAAACTCTGCAACTCCATGTCTGATGTCAAAGTAATCTTCATATCTCTATTGCTTTTTTCATATTTATTGGCTGCAACAAGTTTCTTTCTCTTGGGATGGTTCCATTACCTGCTAGCACCTTTCCTCAGGAGATAGTCCAAGGCTCTGTCACCTCAAACATCTCTGGATCTCCAAGGCAACTTCAACACTACAGCTTCTTGTTCCATTGTCTGGGATACTGCTCCTGCTGTTCTTGATAATCATCCTATGGTCCTGGCATCTCCAATATACTGGGGTATTCTGCTGCAACTATGCTTCACCAATAGACTCTCTTCATGGTGCCAAGCCTCAACTCCTTTACATAACCCCTTCAGTCCTGGGCCAAAAATTACAACTGAGGCTATACCTTTACCAATGGCCTTCCATGGCCTCTCAGAGTGCCAATCCTCAGCTGCTCTCCATGATTCTTTAATATCTTAAAAATTGGTACCACCTGGGTGACTCTTACACATTACCATGTACAACTGCAGCAACAGGTACAACCTTGGCTGCCTCTGGAACAAAGTTTCTCTGTGCTTTCAGACAACACTTCCCAGAAGATTTCACTTAAATAACGCTGGTCTCTTCTTAATCACCACTAATTTCTTAGCTGCATCTAACCAGTATCAATTTTCCCAGTAGTTCCTTCTATTCTTGACTCTTAAGCCAGAACCACATGGCCAAAGCCACTGAGTTCTGTTGGTTGATGGGGATAGAACATTGCTCTACCCCCCTGGTTCTATTACATTATCAACAGCTTTCTGTTTTCCAAGTTATTCACTGCCTAAGCTTTTCTATCCTCTAATTTGTTCTGTAGACTGACCTTGAACTTAGAGATCGGCATGGTTTTATGTCTAGTAATTCTGGGATTAAAGGCGTGTACCACCACCCCTTTACTAAAGCTTTTCTTCACCTTGCTCCTGCTCTGTTCAAGGCTGGCCTTGCTCTCAGAGATCTGCTTGCCTGTGCCTCCTGAGATTAAAATTTTGTATTGCTGAGCTTGGGCCTAAATTTTGCTGGATGGGATCTTGCCCTAAGGTCACCATTCCCTTAATTCAATTTAATATCCTTGAACACAGGATTCAGGTCAATTTCCCTTCCTGGAGCCTCTTTAATACATGAACCATATATTTTATACTTTTTCTTTCTCAGCTTGCTACACTTGTTTAAAGTGCTCTTCTTGAGACCTATCCAGTGAACAAAATCTATGATGAGCATTTGTGAGACTTACTTTGTTAAAGCAACTAATCTGAGTCTCTTCACCTTAGCTTCAGGAAGACTCCTCAGACAACAGCAAAAAGCAGCTACGTTCTTTACCAAAATACTACAAAAAACAGTTTCTAGTCCACATACTGATGTTTCTCTCCATCTTCTTGAGCCAGGACTGCACAGTTCTAATCACTCACTTTCATATTCCAACTAGGATAGGTCATTAAGCCCCATTTAGAACAATCAATGGCTTTCCAAATCCATAGTCCCCAAATCTCCATTCTTCATATATACATATATATGTGTATATACATATATATGTATATATATACATATATATATATGTGTGTGTATGTATATTTATATATATAAAATAAAAAATTATATATATATGTTATATATATAATTTTTTATTATTTTTAGTAACTTTTTAAAAAATGTTAATCAAAGGCTTTATAAGTTTGGTAATGCTCAATAACAAGATGCCCATACAATCAGAAGTGTAACCCAATACCCAACCTAGATATACCAACTACATTGGACTGGCTGAGACAAGCTTACTCCTCCCACCTTAGCTCCTCCTACATATCACCCTTCCTGTTAAAATTAAAAAAAAAAGTTTTCTCTCAAAATACAATTAAAGCATAACTATACCAATTTGTATCAGTAAGGTACAAGATAGACCTAATACCCAGTCCATCATTGTGTTGACTAAACAGAAGCTCTATCATCTCTCCTAACTAAAAGACTTAGTTCTGAACCTATCTTTTTTCTTGGCTTTAGAATGAATGTTAGTTGAAAACCATCCTCTCAAATCTTTTCTCTCAAAATAAATTGCTGGGATTGGCTCTGAGACTATAAGTCTTCAACCACATCAGAAATCCAGAATGACTGAATTAACTGAAATTATGGGAAGCACAAAGCATAGCTTCTAAAACTTAGCCAATTTATTGAGACCACTGAACACCTGGACAGTCCCTATACTACAAAACATTGGAGCTTCTGATCTTCAGCCTTCTGGCCCAGTATCATCTGACAGATCTAGTAATGTAGAATTATTAAGGGCTGATTACTCTGTCTTGGCAGATATAATCAGTCAACTATTCCACAAATGTATCTTTTTCAGGACAGTAATTTGTCTGTAGATAAAAGGAGGCAATTCTTGTCTAGTGGCTGTCTCACCACAACTGGAGAAACTCTGATGCTCAATTTCTTCTTAGAATCCAAGACAGGAAGCTGTCAGGAGCAGACAGGTCTCTAATAAAAATGAACATTAATACAGAAATGTTTGTAGCGTCAATTCTGTGGACTTCTGATGTTTTGAAAACCAACTATCCATGTAAGGCGATCTGGACTGCTGTCTCTTAACTCCTCCCAGTTATTTCTAAATAAAATAGAGAAAACACCCTAACAATAAACTCAGAGCTGTGAATTTGATATAGCCCCTTAACTCACAGGCTAACCATGTCAAATAAGTTAAAAAAGTTAAAGAAGGACTGGGTCTAAGCCTTGTATTCCTAAATGTGTTATATAGGCACAATGCCTATGAGAGTAACAAAATTAATCTCACTTTTATATCAATAAGAAACTTGTACCAATGAAAACCTTAAATTTGAAATCAAAGTAAATTTTGTACCATTTAAGAAAATATGACTTCAGTTTAAGAACAATTATATAGATTTCTACCAATAGATCATGGTTATTCAATAAATCCTAGCTATTCCTCCTTCTTCCAATAAAACCACTACTTTTTCCTAGAAAGACAGCCCAATATTAACTATCTCAGTCCCCAAGCGCAAGGAATAGGGGCGCCAACTCTTCATTAACTTTTTCAATCTGATAATGGGTGTTTGAGGCATTAGAAGAGGGGCGGGGAGAAGAGTATATTGATAAGCCTCTGACATCTGTGTCTTCACTGCATCCAGTTGAAATTCCAGGACATCAGAGGTTTGAGCAGGTCTCTTCAGGTTGCTTGATGAGTAGATACACCAAGGCTGTGTACAATTCTCAAAACAAATTTTAGTATCAAGATAATTTTTTGTTTGAATTCTGAAATCTAGTTTTCTGGCAGATTGCCTCTGTCATGTCTAATCCATACAATTCTGGGAGTTTCTATGAGGGTGTGCTCCCACCACTGTCCGATTCCGACCTCTCTGCTCTCGAATTCCCCAATACTAGAAAATCCAAACTTTCAGCCACCAATGCCCTCCACTTCCACTGATGCCTGACATGGTCACCCTCAACTACCTATACAGGTGGAGCCATGAGCCCCTCCCTTTGTGTTCTTGGGCTGGAGGATTTAGAATGACTACTCCAGCTTGTTTCTTAGGACCATTTGCTTGAAAAATTGTTTTCCAGCCTTTTACTCTAAGGTAGTGTCTGCCTTTGTGACTGAGGTGGGTATCCTGTATGCAGCAAAATTCTGTATCCTGATTATGTATCTAGTCCTTTAGCCTATGTCTTTTTATTGGGGAAGTGAGTCCATTGATGTTAAGAGATATTAAGGAACAGTGGTTGTTGCTTCCTGTTATTTTTTGTTATTAGAGGTGGAATTATCTTTGTGTGGCTATCTTCTTTTGGATTTGTTGGAAGAGGATTACTTTCTTGCTCTTTCTAGGGTATAATTTCTCTCCTTGTATTGGAGCTTTCCTGCTATTATCCTTTGTAATGCTGTGTTTGTGGAAAGATATTGTGTAAATTTGGTTTTGTCGTGGAATATCTTGGTTTCTCCATCTATGGGAATAGAGAGTTTTGCTGGGTATAGTAGTCTGGGCTGGAATTTGTATTCTCTTAGGGTCTGTTTTCAATCACTAGGTCCTAAAAATCAAGTGTTGTAGAAGCACATGCTTACAATGCTAGCAGTGGAAAAATGTAAATAGAAAAATCAGTTCAAGGTCACGCTCAAGTTTTGAGTTGAAAGACATCCTACAGTATACCAGATCGTATAAGAAAAATGTAAAAGAAATAAAGAAAAAAGAATATTTCATTTTTCTAACAATTTATGGGCTGAAAAGAGAGTGACAAATAAAAGCAAATTAACTAGTAAATTCGTACTGTACTAGAATATTTCATTTTTAGATGATTCAAGTACATTACATGTAGATTATAACATGTACATTATTTAGATAGCTGTGGATCACACATTTATATCCTCATATATTCTTATTCTTAAGTAATGCTAAATACAAATAGTACTTATCAAATATCTGCCCACAAAAGGACGTAGAGTAATTAAATTAATTCATGAATAGAAATATTTCTCAATCCCTTGTCCATTACCAAAGGGAAAAATATGAAATAGTACATGTAAGTATTATATGGACTGAGAATGTTATCTTTAGGAATATATATATGCGTGTGTGTGTGTATATATATACATATTCATACATGAAAGAAGTAGCAATTTGAAAAATGAGGCCATAAATCAGAAGGGAAACATGGAGGAGTATATGAAATGACTTGGAGAGAGAAAAAGTAAGAAATAAGTATAATTATATTCATATAAAAATTAAAGTCAAAAGAGAGTGAAAGCTGGACTCACTTGGCATTAGGTTTTCTGTTGGCAGCACTTTACTTATGTCTTGATAAATGTTCAATTTTAATAATATTCCAGGCTGTTAAAAGTATTCTCAGACATGTCTTCATCATTGGAACATCTTGTTAACTTCAGCATAAGACTCTTAGGTTCTGTAAAATCCTGTTTCTTGTTTTTATATTGCATTGACAAATATAATCATGTCCATACAATATAAAGAGGTGATATAATAATTCCTTCTAAATGATCTTTCTTTTTTTATGGCCATAACATTAAAAGGATGTTGGCAATTTAATATATTTATTTGTGATATTTTTGAAAGTGCATGACCATCATTCACAATCACTAGTGCTTATTTCAAATCCTAAGTTATCTGAAATTCTATTTTGTTTTTATGAGAACTTGTTCATTATATAGTTGTTATATATGCTGTTTTGGCATAATGTATATTGTGTCCTGAGTGTTAACCTGACTATGCATTCAGCATGACACTCCATAAAATTTGATTTACATAGATACTTAAATTGAATTTGTAAATCTAATTAAGTATATTTTCTTAATGATGATCTTTTAAGAGGTCAACATATTTAAAAATATTCCTTAGGGTATTATCAGACAGATAATTAATGTTCAAGTACTTGGAAAAATGTTATCAGCTGCCTCAAGACATTAAGCTCAGCTATTTACTCTACACTAATAGTGGTGGGAGGCAGTCTCTGCCATCATCCAATCCACTCGTCATTCATGTGTTTTCCCTTTAGCTCAGCATGCCAAAACGATACTCCTTTATTATGAAATATTATGATAGGTATTTCAAGGGATTAGTTTTCAATGCTTAAACGACTCAAGTTTCACTGGTGCAAAGAAATTTATTGTGATTGCAGAAGAATAATCATGCATCCTGAACATCTATTTATTCTGTCCCTCACTACAAGAACATTATGAAACTTCATTACTTGTGTGCTGAGAAATTTGAGCAAACATGAGGATTTATTACCACACAAAGGAAGTTACCTTTAATTTTTTATTTTCTTTTTTGAGACTATGTCACTTTCATGGCTAAAGCTGCCCTATCAAATCCATAGTCCCCTTGAATTTACTGTAATGTTACTGACTCATTCCCTCAATTAATGGGACCACAGAAGAAAACCATCACATTCAACTTTATCTTTAGTTTTTATGTTGTCCCTAAATTTAATTTTTATGTGTAGAACTATTCACTTTACATAAAATGTATTTGTATAAAGGTAGTAAAAGATAGTTAAAACATTAAGCATACTATATCTTTAAGCTGATTGCTAATTTAAGAATCACTAAGATATTCAATTATTTATTAAGAAAAATAAACTGTGCTTAAGATAAATATTCAAATAGCATTCTATTATGTGCAAGTTTTTAAATGGATTTGAACAGATAGTATTTTATTTGTTTCTCCAATATTCAAATAGTATTCGATCATGTGTAATTTATTACACTGATTTGACTAGGTAGTATTTTATTTCTGTTTCTCTACCTTTAAGACATTAAGTCAGACTAATATATTTACACACACTAAAAAGCTACCCTATTTGTAGAAAAGCAAGTTTTAAAGAATCAAAATATTAATTTTTATTATTATGGGTTGAATTAGAATACATATCTCTATTAATTAAGCAAAAAGGAATATTTAAATTAAACATGTTTATCTTAAGGTTATGACACTAAATAATTAAGTATTTTAATTCTCAAAACAATCTACTATGATAGGATTATAAAATAGAACATTTCAATTTTAATAGCATAACACTTTATTTTGTTTTGTTCAATAGCAAAACATTTAACAATGAATAACAAGCTGCTTTAATGCACTATATTTATTTAATTACTCTAATTATATACTTTCAGGGCTTATGCTATATACACATAGCATGTAAATAATGATTTTTAACTATCAATACATGTAAATATATATATATATATATATATATATATATATATGTGTGTGTGTGTGTGTGTGTGTGTGTGTGTGTGCAGTCGATACAATAAAACACATATTGTTTAATAATATAATATGTATAAAATATTGTATGCATTAACAAATATGATGGCACAGAAATAAAGTATTTTTATTGTAATTAAAAATTTATATCTTGTTACTAAATTTAGTGATAATAGGGATTGAGCTATTATATGTAGTCTATTAAATTAGTGCTATAAACAAAATAAAACAGGTAACATATGCTTTAAAAGTAACTCAGTATATATTTATAATAACCATTTCTAATTTAAAATTTAACATTAAAAATTTCTATTACTTACAATATTTCAAACAAACAAACAAGAAGATTCCCAAAGTTGTACTTCTTAATTTCTCCTAATTGTGGTAACCATAAAACCAACCTAAGGTGATATGATAATTGTTAATTTCTTAGGAGTAAAAATAACTAAAGCAGCACAGTCAGATGAGGCTATTTACTACAGAACACACACAAAACTGAGGTTAGGTTAAGCCTTGCCTATTGAAATCATGAGCATGTTAAATTTTGCAGACATTTTATTTAACTTACTATTTTGTAATTGTCAGAAAAAACTTTAAATTCTTCTGTGTCTGTGTCTTCACTACTAGATAAAACATAATTGGTTCCAGAATATGACATACTGAGGTTAAAATTTAGAAATTACTAACAAAACCTACAACAGTACAGTTGTAGAAGTACAAACAAGACGGATAATAAAAGAAAAGGTATAAACTGGATACAGGCAAGTGCTTAGAAATCTTAATGAAATCTAATTTCCATGAGATGTAATCAAGAAACAGAATAAGTCAGTTTCAGGAATGTGAATACTGTTTTCTGTCCTATGTGGACCCTAGTTGTTTAACTTTATGTGCATGTACATAAAAGTATTGGGTGAAGTTCAGGAAGCTGTGACAGGAAAAATTCTTGAGGAAAGTGAGGAAGAGAGACAATACTAAATCACAGCTGACCTGTAAGCAAATTATTAGGTATATGGATGGAATAGAAGCAGAAAATGTGAAACAGGATTTTTGAGAAGGGCAGTAGGCAAGCTGATGAATAACACCATAAATTTATGCAAATGCTACCATGAAACACATTACTTCATATTCTAATTTTTTAATTAGCAAGATAAAACACACACTATTTAGAATAAATAAAAAATATCTCAGAACAGCTACAACTAAATAATATCAAAATAGCTGATATAATTCTTAAAGTCGTTAATGTATAATACTATAAGGAATAGATGATTGCTTGTAAAGTAGTTTTGAAAATGTGAAAGTAAAACAATTATTAATTTCCTTAGAAAATAACTGGAAACAAAGTCAAATTCCTAAAATTGAGTTCAGTGTCATTCTACCATGGTTGAACTATTTATATAAAAGAGGATTGATATTATTATTGTGATATTCTTATATTTATATATAATGAACATAGTTTCAAAATGATTAGATACATCTCTCTCTATATGTGTATATGTGTGTGTGTGTGTGTGTGTGTGTGTGTATAAAACGTATGTATCTGTCAATATGAGTTAGTACTTTTGTGTAAGAATAGACAGGATTTACTCTTTCTGGGTTTCTGATTTAACTTAAGCTTATACATTTTAAACTCATCCATCTCTTGAAAATTTTCTCCATTATGTAAGTGATCTAGCCAACGTGTGCATATTTATAAACAAATGTATATGTGGGTTCAGTATGACAAGTTGAAAAAAGAATAAGAAAGACTAAATATTACTCCTGAGGTAATGGACATGAGAGGATGAAAGGATATTATTGCTTTTCTAATTCTACCTTCTGTCATGACTTCTTTGTGGTTTTGTTCATGAGAAGTACATAAAAATATATTGAAAGAGAAGTTATGAAATCCATTGTGGAGGTAAAAATGTTTCATATAAATAGATATTCTAACTGTATGGAAGTCTATTGAGATGAGTAGATTTAGTCTGGTCAATATTGGTTTGTGACATGCTATTTTCAAGTTATATAATCTAATTTATTAAAGATTAATAATTAATTTTATATGTGCATGTGTGCTTTCCACATTCACGTGGAGATAAAAGAGTAATTTTTCCATGTTAACTGTCTCCTTCCACTATAGGGTCTGTGAAATAACACATCCTCAATTTTGAGGGCAAGCATTTTTGCCTCTGTGGGAAAGTGCTAGAAATTTTAATTTAGCTTTGTTTTAGTAGAATCATACCTTCTACTAATAATATTTCCTACAGACAATAAAGCAGATTATATCATAGCCACTCACTGGCACACTATATGGAGGGATTAGAAGGTACATTTGCATGGGTTTGAAATCCTAAAATGCACTTGTTTTTCTTTTTTTTTTTAATTCTTTTTTTTTGTGTGGTTTTTCGAGACAGGGTTTCTTTGTATATCCTGGGTGTCCTGGAACTCACTCTGTAGATCAGGCTGGCCTCAGACTCAGAAATCTGCCTGACTCTGCCTCCCAAGTGCTGGGATTAATGGCGTGTGTCACCACTGCCACAGCTGTACTTGTTTTTCCTTGATAAATAATACAAGGGTGAAAATTATTGAGAGTACCAATGAATATTCATTTTGGAAAGACTTACGTTTATATTAAGAGTAAGTACATGGGTAAGCATACTCGTTTTAAGATCATGCTTCTTTATACAACGCATGACCAAAAGGGTCTCATGGTAAGTCAATGTAAGTAGAAGATTTTGAATTACCACGAGATTTGATAGTCAATTTTATTTTGTTCTATGTGTTTTAGTTCAATGGTTTGATTGGCTCCTTTGTTTTCTCTCATGATCTTTATTTGACATAAAAAAATGCAACTTGAATGTATTTTAAGCACAAATTTAAAAAATCAGCAAATTTAACTCCAAAATATAGCTAACTAGAAGCTAACAATGTAATTCATGCTTTCCTGCTTCATGGTTTCACACTAGAGCCAACAGGAATGATTGTTCTGATACTCACAGTAACTCATAGGCTTGGTGATGTTTTCATCACACCACATAATGGTATAGTGCTCCAAAGTTAATTTTATCTGAATTCAAGTGTCTTGAATATTATACAACAGCTCCAAATTCTTCCTTTCTTTAATTCTCCATATGACATATACTAATAAAAATGTCCATCTGGGACATGGAAGAAGCAACCAATCCTGAACCAAAAGGGATATTCTCCATATGTGTGTGTATATAAAACATAAAAGCACTTCAGTGTCTATGTGTTCCATTACTCTGCATATGTAATTATATAAGATTATAATCACTATCATTCATATCACATCAAAATCCTTCTACCAGGGGGCTTAATGCAATAACTGAACAAAATAGCATGAAGAATCATTTTATATTATTGCTGCCATGAATGTCTGGAGACAAGTTGTGATTTTGAGTGAGCACATTTCTCTGATTCACATTCTCTGACACACTTATTATTTTTACTAATATAAAATTTCAAGGGATTAGGTTATCCTTGGTGTTCTTCAGCAAATACCTAGAAAAAAATCATATTATTTTTCTTTTAAAACTACCTTCAATATATCCTTTTCAGAAATTACCAAGGAATAATTGCTTAGAATAAGAGTATGAGTATATAAGAAAACATATTTTTAAAAAATTCTGTTTCTCTCTACTCGAATCCTTACAGTAAATACTTCATTAATAAATTAATGAGCTACTTTCAGGAATGCTTTTCAGATTTGAAAATGCATTACTAAAATATCTTTTGAATGTCAAAGTAGGAATTACATGGACTGAAGCTCTTCTTGTTACTTTTAAGAAAATATTTTCATTTTGAAAACAATTTTTCATATTCTTTTGTAGAACATATCCTGTATTCAATTTAAACAAGAAACATAAATATATATTAGAAAACAGCTGTAAGATGAACAAATTTCAACAAAACTCATTTTAGGACTGATGCTGATTTTTAGATTATATTTAATTTCAGCTGAGGTCAGTCATCTGTGCCCCTCCCAAGATTAATATAAAGTGCATCCTTGAGCATTTTTAATCATTGAAACCTCAGTGACCTTAGAGCAAAAATGAAGTTTAGCTAGAAATATTGCTGCACATCAGCATTTCCATTAAAGTACAGAAATGCTGAGCACACAATTCCCACTCAAGTACCATGTTTACATGTTAATGAGAAAGAAAACTGTGAAGGAAATATCAATTTTATTTAAATATCCAAAATTGATTTGAAATAGTTACAAGTTGTTAAATTGCTATTACTTACATTAGCTATATAATTTTGAAATACAATATGAAAATGCCTGCTTACATTGCAAATAAAAATATATTTTTAGTTTTTGAAGAATGAAGCATTGCCCATAGAATTTGAGCACAGTTCTGGACAGGATAATATACTCCCATAATGCTTAACTGTAGAGTCAGAGGCAGGAGGATCAGATTTTCAGGACTAACCTGATCTGCATAGGGAGTTCAAAACAAGTCAGAGCTACATGAGACTTTGTCTCAGAAATGAATAGATAAATAAATAATAAATAAATTTAATATTAATAATTTAATATTAATTAAAAATAAATAACATTTGAGAAAACTTTAATGGGATGATGTGGTCTTTGTTCAGCATTGACACAAAGGATTACTTAATTTTAACTTGAAAAAAAAAAGGAACAGAAAAAAAGAAGATAAAGTGGAGATGACTATTTCCATCTATTGTATTGCTAGACCTTCAACCTAGACCTGACCTTAATACATGCATGTAATCAAAATGGTATAAAAGCATGAAGAAGGAGGGGGGATGTGGTAGGGGGTTCTAGGGAGGGGAAATGGGGAAAGGAGATGACATCTGTATTGTAAATTAAGAAAATGTCCAATAAAAAGTCAAAAAGAAAAAAAAAGTGCAAGACGAGAGGTGGTTTGTCCTCAGACTATTGTCAGCATCTTTGTCATCTCAAAATTTGATCTCACTATTGACAAAGTTTAGGCCACTGACATTTCTTTACTCTTTATGTCACAGATTTGCTACATATGTATATAAACAAACTTGACTCATAAATCTTAGATCTGTTTTCATCAATGTTCCCAAGTCCTCACATTTATTTGAAAATTGTGCCACAATTTGAAACCAGACATTGATCTCAGTACAGGACAGATCCTTTAGTATTCAGTACAGTCTCAGTGTACTGATCAGTATCTTCTGTAGTAAATCAAAACTTCCTAAACTAGCGATGCATACTTACTAGCGACTCCTGTAGTTAGTATGAATATGACACTAATGACTCAGTCCATTGAAAGCTTGGTATAGCTGTAATGGGGTAGATAACTTTTAGCTTTTAAGAACTTGTGGAAGGTGTCCTGGTCATTATAGGGATGTTGGTGGAGGGTAAAATGTAAAATGTGACCTCTCTTTTACATACATGGACACAATGTAAAAATGCTTGCTCCATCGCCTACTCCTGCAGCCTCTTTCCAAATTTACTGGAATAACAGGCCATGTGCTGAAACCTCTGATATTTTGGGTCAAATTAAACCATTTCTATTGGAATTGATTTATCTAAGGTATTTCTTATAGTAATTGAAACCTGACTGTGACAATTGTTAATGGTTCAGTAGTGGTTTAATCAGAATGACTAGACATCAAAAGAATGTACTGATCTAAAGAAAAAACAAATAGGGCATTTGTACCAAATAAACTTACAGTGAAGGAAAATTTCTTGAACACTGTGCTCTATTCCAGCAGCTTGGCTTAGAATAATTAAGAGAAAAAATTATTTATATATTTATTTATTTAGCCATCCACTTCTTTTTTTTTTATTAAAAACAGGTTATTTTCTCCTACTGTATATCCTGATTATAGTTTCCTATTCCTATAATCCTCCCAGATGCTCCCCTCTTCTCATCCCCTCTAGATCTACACCCTTTCTTTCTTTCATTAACAAAGAATAGGTTTCTAAGAAACAACAACCAAAGATAACAAAACAAAGTATAAAATGAAACAAAAAACCTATATATTGAAGTTGTATATAAAAAGCCAAGAAGAGGGATGAAAAATCCCAAGAGCAGGAATAAGTGTCAGAGAACTCATTCTCACAATTAGAATTTCCATAAAATTATTAAGCAAAGAGCTATAATGTAGATCTCTAGGATCTCTGACCCACTTGGGCTTGGTGAGCTCATATATTCATTGCTTGATTGAATTAGAGAACTTTGTTCTCCTGCTCTCCATGCTTTTCTTTTGGTAGCCTGCAGACTACCTTCTAGTACCAATGATACTGGAATGTAGAGTGAGGGCACCATGTAGGTACCAGTTCAACAGTTTTATGTTTAGTGAATTATAGGAGGTGTTGTTCGTGGCAATTGACCCCTTGTCAGTTTGTGGGTAGCTGGCCTTTGTCTTAGGAACAGCCTGGGTTGCTGGCTTTTGTTTTAGGAACAGCCTGAATTGCTGGCCTTTGTTTTAGGAACAGCCTGAGTTGTTTGGAATTTCATAGAATTCCTTTGGCCAACAACTCATGTGACCGCACGCTAATTTTGTTATTGGAAGCTTTGCCTGGCTGTGAGATATTTAGTTGAAACTATATTCTTCATTAATAGGAGTCCCCATTAGGCTCCCCATCATAGATTCCATGGAGTTTTGACTGTACCAGGTCTCCAACTAGCCCTTGAAATGCTCCCAGTTCCAAACACCTCTCACAATATTTGTCCTTCCCTTCCCCCTATCTGATGTCTCCTTGCTCCCAACCCTGCGTACACTCAGTATACCTATAAAAGTTACTATATTCCTCTTCTAGGGAGATCAATGCACCTACCTAAAGCCCCTTTCTTGACCTAAACAATCTGAGTATGTGGATTGTAAATGGATTATCATTTACTTAGAAGTTAATATCTACTTAGTAGTGAACACTTGCACTTTGCAAGGATTCGGGATCTGGGTTATGACACTCAAGATATTTTCTTCTAGTTTCATTAATTTGCTTGCAGATTTCAGGATGTCACTTTTTAACAGTTGAGCAATAGTATACCACATTTTCTTTAAACATTCTTTACTTGAGGGACACCTAAGTTGTTTTCTCTTTCTGGATATTATGAATAAAGCCACAATGAACATAGTTGAGCAAGTGCCCTTGGGGTAGGATGGAACATCTTTTGGGTATATATCAGAGTGGAATACTGGGTGCAGGGAACCATGGAGTTGTTCTAGCCTAGCTGTCATAAGAAGTATTTGTCATAGGTTTTTCACGTTGGAGTTCATGGATCCTGGGGTATAAAGAGCCTTAGCCAATGAAGTGTTGTATTTCTTCCTGTGTTCTTTCAGAAGTCATGGAAGCATAGAAACTTAACAGGACTATCTGTCTTAGTCATTAATCTTGTGTACCTTGCATATCTTTCAAATTTCATTGTATGCTGAAAACTATAAATGTATCGATCTTGAGAATTGCCATTTTATTCTTTTTTTTGATGAATGTATAAAGAGTCTTATTGCTCTCAATAGTACTACCACAGCTTAAGTTTTGATGTCCAGCCTCTAGCCAGTCAGGTTTCATTCCTCGTGTACACATAAGTTGACATTGGTGTGGTAATTAAGAACATCTCTTAAAGGGAATAGACCCTGATTCAATGGGAGGTAGAAAGGAACTTAGAGAGATAGAGGGATGAGAAATCTTAGTCAAAATCCATTATGTGAGGAAAAAGATATACTTTTAATAGAAGAAGATAAAGGAATAGGTAAATTGCATTCAGAAATTATTCTGGAAACTATCTGAGACCATCAAGTCTACTCACTTGTTCAACAGCAAACTTCAAATCTGTTCTTTAAAAAGAAGGATAAATAACATTGAAAACTAACACTTGGATAGCAAACAAAACAAACAAAACAAACAAACAACAAACAAAAAACACAGGTCCATAATTCAGACAAGTAATTAATTGGATGGGGAAGGAGATCGTGAATGATCTTTATAAAATTTTCATGTTTGTAAATGAAGGGTATGATTTAAGACATCATTTTAGCCTCTCGTGTCTATTTTTCATATTGCTATATCTAAAAATTATGAAGAAGAGATCTCCCTCTTTGCTATTCAAGTTTTACAGCTTTATTCCTTACACATAAGTTTCTAACTCATGATTGATTGGGGGTGGGGTATGGCATGAGATAAACACTCACTTCTTCCATTTTATATGCACAATGATGAGCATAACTGCCCTCTAATTTCACTAGTTTACACGCGATACACACTTCTCACACTTACATTTGTTAAACATACTAAACTATTTCTACTGTGTACTTGGGGCATTTTTGTCCAATATTTGTAGACTGTTTATGTGTGAGCTTGTTTCTGTGCTATCTATAATGTTTCATTGATCTCTATTTTTATGCTAGTATCAACATGACTAGTAGAGATTTGTGTGATGATTTGTAAATAATTTATTTTGAAACCTAAGAAAATAGAATATATAGATTATATATATAAATTATTCAAAATAATTCACAGTATTTTTTCCTTGAAAAAAAGTGGATGTAACATGTTAGCAATGTGTTTTCAACTGACATATTATATAAAAATTAAATTTGAAATTCTCATGAAAGTTTGTATTTATGTAACTTGTCACATTTTAATTTTGCTTTTATTACAGTGCTTCTATGATAGCTTTCATTGTTGACAGTTTTACAAAGTAAGTAGAAAATATTTTGAAATATTATTTCCCTCTTACACACATGCCATTGTAGCTATTTTACTATCTTGTAAATTTTCAATTATCCAAAAAATTCCTATTTACTGAAACATACAGGAAAATATTAGAGAACTTATAAAATTCAGTAATTACATGGTAATCCTACACATAATTGATTGTCTGAGCTAGTTACTTTATTTTTGCACGTGAATCTAATGAAAATAGTCCTCAGAAATCAACTGAGTAAATGCTATACACCAGGTTATTTTGAATATATATTTTTTATTTTTCTTATTGATATTCATGAGATATTGTAGCTTTACTATTGAATGGGTGAATATTTAGCATCCTTCTTTTTTTATTTTTTTTTATTTTTATTGGATGTTTTATTTACATTTCCTATGTTGTCCCCTTACCCCATCCCCCACCCACCCAGGAACCCCCAATACCCTCACCCCTCCTCCTTCTTCTCTGTGGATGTAACCTCTATCTACCCCACCTCCCCACCCACAAAATTCCCACACCCTGGGGCGTCCAGCCTTCATGAGGTCAAGGTTCTCTTCTTCCACCTATGCCCAGCAGGGTCCTCCACTCTTACATATTCAACTGAAGCTCTGGATCTCTCCCTAAGTGCTCCCAGGCTGGTGGTTTAGACCCTGGGAGCTGTGGTTGGTTGGTATTGTTGCTCTCCTCATGGTGCCACAAATCCTTTCAGCTCTCCTTCAGTCTTCACTCTAACTCCTCCATTGAGAACCTCATGATCAGTTCAATGGCTAGTTGTGAGCATCTGCCTCTGAGTATATCAGACTCTTGAAGACCTCTGAGGAGACATCCATATCAGGATCTTATCAGCATGCACTTCCTGACTTCCACATCAGCATCTACCTACCTTTGGTGATTGCACATGGGATAGATACTCGGGTGGAGTGGTCTTGAGACGGCCCCTCCTTCAGTTTCTGTCCCTCACTTTGTCTCCATGTTTGCTCCCTTGAGTATTTTGTTGCTCCTTCTAAGAAGGACCGAATCACTCCCACTTGGTCTTCCTTCTTTATGGACTTCTTGTGGCCTGTGAGTTGCATCTTGGGCATTTCAAGGTTCCTTCTTTTATCTCTACTAACTATATGTTTAATGTAATGTTTTGTTTTGTTTTATCTTTATAAAATTTTATGTTTTAAAGTCATTGGCTTCATTACAGGTTTGTGTTTACTCCTAGAATCATTTGAGAAAATCATGTATGCTTTAATATTTCTGATGTGTGCACAAGTGTATATGTTTGAAAAGATTAAAGAGGAATGGAAGCTTTAGATAGTTTTCATGTTCTGTGACCCTATACTAATTTTATGTTCTATGACCCTATGCTAATTTTCACACCAAATTTCCAGATAAAAAGCACATTTGTATTCATGTTTGATACATGACTGAGTATCAAACCTATGTGCATCTAATGTACTGTGTAAGGAGTTGTCCGCATTTTTGACTGTTTTGAAATTTTAAATTTTCATGTTAGATCACTACTTCTTTCTGTGAACTTATACATATATATCCAAAGGGCATTATATCAGTATGTTCATATGGTATCTGAACACTATGGAAAATTACTAAGGAAAGGAGACCACCTGGGTATCTCTCAGAAATTGAATGGAAAAGCCCTTAGAAACAGTGTTCACGGAAATGTTCACAGAGTTTTGTTTATTGCCTTGCTTGTTCTTTGACTATTTGTGTTTACTGTCTTGCTTGTTCCTTGACTATTTGCATCTATTATATTGTTAGTTCCTCAACCTAGAACTGACCCTAATACTTGCATGTAATTAAAATGACATAAAAGCAAAAAGGGGGAGGTGGGATTGGAGAAGGGCATTCTAGGATGAGGAAATGAGAAAATGGGATGACATCTGAAATGTAAGTAAAGAAAATATTCAATAAAATGCAATACATATAAATATTGGAGTTCTATTCAACAACAAAAACCAAAATAAGATTGCAATTATAGTAACCATAGAGGGAATAAAAAATCATTACCATTAGGGTAATAAGCCAGTTATACAAATACACAGCATGTAATTCTTGGAAAACACACATTAAATCAAGGGGATTTATTCACTTCACATTCTCTAGCATCCAGAAAGATCTATTGAAGGGATGTCATATTATACCAGTGCTTTGTGTCATTTTCAAAATAATTATACATCATTTTTGCTGTTTCTTTTCATTATCTTCTGGCTACTAATTTTTAAGAGAGAAGTAACAAAATATCTGTCCTTTGTTTTATATCCTTGAGTATTTGTACAATATCATTCATAAATAAACCTGTCTCTCAAGGAAAATTAAATTAAAAGTCTAACACAAACTTATTTTAGCAGTTGTTTAACTTCTACAAATTTGATTTTCTCATTTGCTGAAATATACAGATGCATAAATAAGAAGAAAGAGTAAAATTAAAAATAAAAAGAAATGGGGAAAGGATAAAGAATTTGGTGGCAATAGTAGAGTATTCCCTTAATTATGATGCATACCAATTTGCAATTTTGAACAAAGTCTTGTGATTCTTGATAATAAACAAAGTGTATAATAGGGTTTACATTGAGATAATAGGGTGTTCATTGAGACAATGAACAGACAAAAGAGCTGTAAATTTTGTTTCAGAGCAAACAATAAATGACAGTCGACAGTCGCTTTGGGTAAGTTGGTAGCACTATCGTTTTATTTATTTATTTATTTATTTATTTATTTATTTATTTACCAGTATGCTATATTAAAAATAAAAGAGAATTAGAAGAACCACAGTATTTTCTGACTCTCTCTATTGTAATGGATATTTGCAAGTACTAAATGATATGACTTTAGTATCCATTCATAATGCTCAACGTATTTTTGTCTATTTTTGTACAACTGAGTAATTGGTATAGTTGATGAGAAGCAGTTTAGGGGTTGTCATGTGGATCATGGAAACCATTAGTGACACATTCTTTCTCTTGGTCAAAAAGGAGCAGAGACAGGATTTTCCATGCCACAAATGATATCTCTGTATCCTCTCCACCACTCTGTAGAGAATCTCAATTATCTGTGTAACCAAAGCTAAGCTGTTCAGTCTTCTGTTCATTAGTTTTTCAGTTTTACAATAGGCAAATTCATAAGGCCAGTCCTTTGTTATTACTTTTCATATTAGTAGCCAGAAGCTATATTTCAACAGTTTTTCATAAGACTGTTCTTGGATTCTAAGTAAGTTTATGAATATTTGTGAATATAAAAAGTAGACACAGACACACAGGCACATACAGTGGCATGCACTCCTCTATGTTTTCCTTCTGATTTATGGCCTCATTTTTCAAATTGCTACTTCTTTCATGTATGAATACGTATACACACACACACACACACACACACACACTCTTCAGGGGATACTTTAAACCAATGATAAAATATAAACGAATATAATAAATGTAAAAAAAAATAAATTTTACATGGTCCACTTAGTGATGTAACAGGATGTTGGCCTGTTGAGTAAAGGTATAGAATGTCAAAAACAAACAAACAAACAAACAAACAAACAAAACCCCAAAAACAAGTGTATTCTTTTACAAATAAAATATACATTAATGTCTATATGTTTCCTATTTAATTGATATTTATTTTTAAAATATCTGTATTTTCTTAACACAAATGCTATAAATTATAGCAATGATTATTTCATTATATTTTATTTAAATAAGCAAAGTATTTTATGCAATAAATTATTATTTAAAAATTTATTTGGTTGTCACAATATTCTGCCAGTTACTGTTCTTGGATAAAGGAACACTATTGTCCCTTTGCTTTGTGAGGTGATTCATCACAATTTGTGTCTTCTTGCAACTCTTGAAGTTTTGGATTGCAAAAAATTTTTACTTTTCCATTAGCAAAATAAAATAAGGTCAGAGTAATAGTCATATTTAGATATTTTCTCTGGTAGTATTTGGAAGACAAAATGCATATGTCCTTTAAAGTATATGATTTGTTATAATATTTTGTGTCCTATTCTAACTACTGTAACCTTAAGAGAAAATTTCACAGGTATAAACACAGGTTTGATTTCTTAGTACTGTATGCTAAAGGATCATTATAGATTTTCAGGAACTTTTTTTACCCTACAGCAAAGAGAACACTAGAAGACCTCTTACTCCACACAGTATGGTATGAATCTCTCCCCCACAGCTCTTAGCCATTTGAGATACCTTCTTTTACATGTTAAATCCTGACAGTGCTGCTCTGTTCACTGTTAGGTGTTCAAGGGGATACTTAGATACTATATCTGACACTAATGATCATATCAACTTTGCCCTTGAGTGTCATCTTATATAATATTTTGTGTCTTGGAAAATGTCATTTCTCTTCTAGTTGTATATAAACTTGAAGAAAACCTCTTAAAATAACTAAGCATTGTTATAATTGAGTCATGGATCATGTATATCTTTACACATGAAACAAACAAATCTAAGTTTTGTCTTTGGGTAGTAAATATCTTCTTTTTATATTGGAGCGTAAAATTGATGGATTTTATTATGTAATTACTGTGCACATAAATAATGTATTTCATTCTCATTACCTGTTCTTATATTATTCTTGTGAAAGTAATTGTTTTTATTTTTTATTTTTAGAATATAAGACAGTAGGAGCTGAGGAGTTGGTTCAGTGTAAAGTGCTTCCAATACAAGCACACAGGAATATGAAGTTGGTTACTCAGCACATGCAGAAAATCAGTCCTTGTAGTAAATAACTGTAATCTCAATGCTGGGTGTTTGAGAAGAGAAAAGTGGATCCCAAGTGCTTGCTGACCAGCCAGGCTAACCAAAATAGTTAATGTTAGATTTAATAATATACCTTGTTTCAGTAAATATGATAGAAAGTAACATAGGGAATACCTAGATCTGATCTCTGTCCTCCATATATGCATGCTCAAGGGAGTGTCTTTACACACACACACACACACACATACACACACACCAAAAGGAAAAGAAAGAATAAGAAAAGAAAGAATAAGAAAAGAAACAGGGGAAAGACAAAATAAGATGATTGTAAAGCATTGTTAAATGTACAGTGTTGAACTTAAAATAGTCTTGCAAAAAAAGGGATACACAAATACACTGATTAAATAAATATTCATAGATTCAATTTTACTCATGGTTTCCTAATAATTATACACTTCAGGTGTAACCAATTCATTTACTTTGTTTAGCTCAAGCCAATATTAACATTATGTATATATATAATGCCATTGAACTAATTAAATGTAGGAACATTCATAGTGTCAAGTTTGAAAATATAAATGGCATGCCATTCTCACTCATTTTTATAATGCTTTCTAGAGTAAATTCCAGGGCAGCTCTTTGACAGATGAGAAAAATGGAGCGGTGAGCAAAAAATTTAAGCTGAAGCTGTTGGTAAACAAGAGAACATGGGGAAAATATATACCTACGACTGAAAACCTCAACATGTCTTCTATGCAAAGCTGGGCTTCATTAACTATTACACAGAATAGGCTGTATAAATGAGAAGGGTAGATGTACAAAATGTATCTTAGAACTATGTATTATTGTACTCTGTACTAAATTAGGTATTTCTATCAGTGAAACATTGAAGTATTATTTTTTAAATCATTGTATGACCTGTAAGGACCACATGGATATTGTTGTTTACATTTTTTTTTAACTTGCATGTCATCAGATGACACATCTTGAACCAGTCTGTCCACCATTTCACCCTCAGATTATTTCTCTATTAATGGAAACAAATAACAGAAAGTTAATTTGATTGAAAAAATTTAGTTTAAATATTAAAGGAGATAATTTGCCAAACATAAAATGTTGTAAAACAATAAAAAGCAAACAGTCCTTACAAAGAATTCTAAGTATTGTTCCTAATATTCAGGGCCTGAAGGAATGGCTCAGTGAATAAGAGCAATTGCAGGTCTTAGAGAATACCTAAGTTTGATTTCTAGCACCCACATATTAGCTGCAGAATTTCTTTAATTCTGATTCTAGGAAATTCTGAAATCTGCTTCAATCCTCTATTGCATACACTGGTATATAGATATACTTACCTGTGAAGCACCAATTCATATAAAATAAAAGTTTATAAGCTAAGATTAAGCATATCGTTCTTGAGCTACTAGTTTTGTACTTACCCACCCTCTAGCTCTGTTTGCTGTAAGCTTAGCATGAAGTACTGTGCCATGTCCAATGGTGACTTTAATAAATAGAACCCTTTTCTATAAAACTTAAACTACAGTTGTTTTTACAATGTAAAGTTATTTCATATTTTTTTCTGAATTTTTAGATTTCATGATAAGTGCAGTACACTGCATTTCTCAAAGTTCCTTAACATTATTGAACTAGTTATTTCATGAGCTTTTTATTTCATGAGCTTTTTATTTTCCTTTTTTATTAAAACTAGATTCTTCTGTTATACACTACATCCATCCCAGATCCTCCCACATCCCCTCTCTCTCAGATCCACTCCTCCTCAGCTTTCTGTCAAAAATGAACAAGTCACCAAGAGACCCCAAGCAAACACTGCAAAATAGGATGCAGTAAGACAAGGCAAATCCCTCATATCAAGGCTAGGAGAAAAAGAATCCCAGAAAAAGTCAGAGACATATCAGCTACACTGCCAGATCTGGCATGGCCTTGGTAGGGTTGGAATGAAATGATATTGACCCTTGGCACTCTCTGAGTGTGGAGGCATGCTGGAGACATAAGGCTTATTTGTATAATAATGTACATATTTTTATATTTTATATTCCTTTTAGAAATATATTCCTTGTTAAAGATAATGACCCCATGATTATCAGAAATATCAAAGTCCAGGAGGTGAAGATGTGACTAAGGTTTCAACAAAATGGTAAATACTAGGACCTACATGACAGCCCTTAAGGCTATGAAAAAGAACTCTAAAAATACGAGTTCAGAAATATATAATTTTTCAACTATGCAAAATATAAGCATACAATATGAATTTTATGAGGGGCTTCATGAATCTAAAGGAACAAAATTGGCTGTTCTGTAAGCAACTTGTCAGAAAAATACTAAGGAAGGAGATAAAGAGATATCGGTAGTGGTGATTCCAAGAGATCCCATCCAGCTGTTTTATGTTTTTGCTTACAAGGACAGACAAATAGATGAGTTCATGGTTGACCTGGGACAGAGCAAGGTTAGGCCTAGCTGTGGCAGAAATGGTCATTTCAGGACAAGGTCCCACCCACACAGCTTATCATCTGTGCTTAAGAAAGGCAGACAGATCTCTAAATTCTTTTGCAAAGTTAAAATATAAATATTTGTGCATGCTGTCTCCTGAGAATCAAGGGTCTGGGTTCAAGAAATGCTGATACATAGGAAAATCAAAAGAGAACCTGGAGCAAAACCCTGAATTGATATGTAAAATAAAAGACTGAGTTGTACCCAGATGTCTTTCAACAGAGGAATGGATACAGAAAATATGGTACATTACACAATGAAGTATTACTCTGCTATTAAAAATGATGACTTCATAAAATACACAGACAAATGGATGGAACTTGAAAATATCATCCTGAGTGAGGAAACCCAGTCACAAAAGAAAGAACACAAAAGGTATGTACTCACTGATAAGTGGATATTAGCCAAAAAGCAGGTCGGAATACTCAGGATTCAACTCACAGACCATATGAAACTCAAGAAGAAAGATTATACGAAGAGTGGATTCTACAGTCCTATTCAGAAGGAGGAAGAAAATAATCTCTGGGAAGTAGAGGAGGAGAAGGGTCTGAAAGGGAGAGGAGAGGGGAAGTGGAAAAGGGGGTCAGTTCATATATAAGAGGAGACTTGGGGTCGGGGAGAAGTACAGAGGGCAGGAATTTGAAAGTTGGTGTATAGCAGTATGAGGGAACTGGGGATAGCCACTAGAAAGTCCCAGATGTCAGGGACCCAAGAGGTACTCAGGACCCAACATGGAGGACATTAGCCAAAATACTCAAGGAAGGAAGAGAGTGAAGAGGTTATCTCAAGAACATTGGGAAGGTCATGGGACACTTGTTTCTCTAGAAGGGAGAGGCTAGTTAACATTCCTCAGACCACAGAGGAAGGAACATATTCCACAGGACCAACCAAAGAGTACACACAAGGAGGATAAAATCCAAGGCTCCACCTGGATGTGTAGCAGAAGATTGCCTTATCAGACATCACTGGCAGTGAAGCCCCTTGGTCCTGTGGAGGCTCGATGACCCAGGGTAGGGCATGGAAGAAGGAGTGGGTGGGCATGTGAGGGAACACCCTCATAGAGGGAAGGGAGGGGGAAGGGAGAGTGAGCTTGTGGAGAGGAAATTGGGAAGGAGGATAACATTTGAAATGTAAATAAATAAAATAACCAGCAAAAAAAATTGAAAATAAATAAATAAATAAATAAATAAATAAATAAATAACTGGGCTTATGATTGCAAGAGATGAGCTGTGTAGACAATTTTTTAGAATAGTAAGTGAAGACTACTTGGAGAGCTGTATCCAGCAGAAAATAAAAAGAGAAAGACTGCTCTCTGGACATCTCCAGAGAAACCAGAACAGAGAGAAAGCAGTCTGAAAGCTGTCTCAAGCAGAACATAAGCCGCCAGTTTGTAAGCCATGACTTGATTTTGAGTTGTTTTCCCACTGTCAAACCACCCTTCTCTCAAAGCTCCTCTCCAAGCAGAGGCTGATCCTTGGTACTCTACACTTAGAGTAGAAACTTCAAGCTTACAGTCACAGCGTATTCCCGGAGACCCTGGTACAGGTCCTTGGGGGCCCAGTGATGCTGCTTCTGTCTCTATGAGTTCATATAAGCCCAGCTGTGTTTACTCAGTGGACCATGTCCTCCTGGTGTCCTCTGTTCCCTCTGATCTTGTAATGCTTCCACATCTCCCATGGATTTCTATTATCTCTGAAGAGAGGAACCTGATTAAGGTCTTCAATTTAGATTCCCTTCCTGTATAATATCATAAGGAATGTATAGAGAATGTATATCAGATCCATACAGGTTCCCAAACGGTTTAGTCTAACTACCAGTTAGTTAGTTGATTCTTTGGGCTGTTTTCTTAAGGTGTACTTGCATCTCCTGACTCCTCCCTCTTTTACTGGATTCCCCAATCTCCACCTAATGTTTGGCTCTGCTTCTACCACTTGCTAAATGAAGCCTCTCTGGTAATGATTATGCTAAGTTCTAGTCTACAAGTAGAACAGAGCATGATTTGGAATCTTTTTTTTTTTCCAGTTGTTTTTGGTTCTATCCTAGGTCTAGGGCCTATCCAATCTTTGGTTCCTGTCCATGAAGGCAGTGGGAACATGGCTCCCTCACATGGTATATACCTCAAGCTAAACCAGATATTGGCTAGCCACTCCCACAAATTCTTTGCCGCTGTGTGCATATGTTCAGGCAGGACAGAATGTAAGTCAAAGGACTTTTGGCTAGCTAGTGTCCAAGTTTCCCTTTTCATAGGCCACAGAGTGCTGTACCATGCCAAAAAGATGAGAATATAGTGATGAAGGCTCCCTTCCAGCACCAGCTTGAGGTCTCTACATCTTGAGCTGTGTGGACATTGGCCTCAGAATGTGGCACTGCTGTCAATTTTCAGAGAACAACCCTCTGAACAAGTACCATTCTGGGTAGTTTAGACATCTCAGTTGTGGAGCTTGGATTAAGAGTCACACAATGAAATAAAACCTTTCCTCATCAAGTAGCTTTTTGTTCTATCTTTATTAATTAAGTTACTTATTTACTTCACTGTTGGGAGCTGACTCTGAGCAGAAAGCGGCTATCATCTTTGGAGCTATCTTGAGCCATATAACCTGACAAGAGACTTGTTTTCAACAGGCTACAACAGCTGAGCACACTCTGATAATTATCTTGATCCTTTCAATCAAGGCCAGGTAGTGGTGGCACACACCTTTAATCCCAGCACTTGAGAGACTCAAGATGAGACTCAAGGCGAGACTCAAGGCAATACTTGAGGAGAGATGTAAAAGAAGAGACTTGAGGAGAGAACAGGGCAGACTCCATCTCCAGGGCAGACTCAGCAGACTCTGTCTCGTCTCCAGATCAGACTCCCTGTCTTGTCTCCATTCTTCCTGTCTCCGTCCCCACTCTCTCTCTTGCTAGACCCTGACCAGCAGACTGGAGCTGCAGAACGGGCTGTTACACTTTACATTCAGATTGCAAGTTCCCCTCCTTCTTCTCCTCCCAGTTCAATCCTCTCTCCTTCCCCTCTCCCTCTCCTAATTCCCTTCTCAGAAAAGGAGAGGTCTCCCAAGAATATCAACCAGCCTTGGCAGATCAAGTTGCAGTAAGACTAGGTGCATCTTCTTCTATTGAGGGTAGAGTAGGCATCCCATTAGTGGGAAAGGATCCATGTGCAGGCAATGTAGAGACAACCCTTTCTCCCACTTTAGGAGTCCTAAAGGACAAGCAAGACATTAAACACAAATAGTCAAAGAACAGCCAAGGCAATAAAGTTCTGTGAACACTCCTGTGATCATGATCACTGTTTCTAAGGTCTTAACAGGATGACCAAAACATATGAGCCAACTTCCCTGTCCTAGCCCAAAGTCATTTTCATGTCTGAAGCCTATTGCATTGTTGTAGCCAAAATTTAGATTCCTACCTGAAACTGCTTCTTTGTTTTGTAAGAGTAAAAATTAAAACAGCTCAGCAGAGACCACAAACAACTTGGCAAAGACCACAAGACAGCTTGGTGAGCTTGCTGAGAATAGCCATAATAAAAATATCAAGCTCCTCTAGGGACGAGGTGACCGGAAATGTAGAAACAATCAAAGACATATCTTGACCAGTCTAAACATGCCCAAGTGAGTAATGGGCCACCTGGTGTTTATCCTAGAAGGTCTGAGGCTTTATGGTCCAAAATAGTGGGTCATCCAGCATGTCAAAATGATTGCTTATGCAAAGTGCTGATGTTTGAAATATCCAATCATATGTAACCGCGCCAGAATTTCCCACTTTTCCCTTCCCCCTTGTGCCTCCCCCTATAAAAGTTCTAAACTTCCTGTGGTCTTCATCGAAATTCTCTCCCCTGAGTGGGATGAGTTTTGATCCAAGGGCCCTTGTTAGTAAACTGCCTTTTGCCATTGCATCAAGTCAGTCTCTCGTGTCTCCGTGGGTGCGTGCTGATCGGGACTTGAGTTGGGGGTCCTCTTTCTGGGTCCTTACAGTTTCAGTTTAAGATTTAGATTCCTGCCTGAAATTACTTCTTTGATCCAGCTTAATATCAGATTCCTACCTGAGGCCTACTTCTTTGTTCATGGTCAATGTCATATTTCGGCCAAGCAGCTCAATTCATTTACTTGTCCTTGGCCCATGTCAGATTTTTTTTTTTTAATTTTTTTATTGGATGTTTTATTTACATTTCATATGTTGTCCCCTTACCCCATCCCCCACCCACCCAGGAACCCCCAATCCCCTCACACCTCCTCCTTCTTCTTTGTGGATGTAACCTCTATCTACCCCCCCAGTCCCACCTCCCCACCCTCAAAACTCCCACCCCCTGGGGCGTCCAGCCTTCATGAGGTCAAGGATCTCATCTTCCACCTGTGCCCAGCAGGGCCCTCCACTCTTATATATTCAGCTAAGGCCCTGGATCCCTCCATAAGTGCTCCCAGGCTGGTGGTTTAGACCCTGGGAGCTGTGGTTGGTTGGTATTGTTGCTCTCCTCATGGGGCCACAAATCCTTTCAGCTCCTTCAGTCTTCACTCTAACTCCTCCATTGAGAACCCCATGATCACTTCAATGGCTAGTTGTGAGCATCTGCCTCTGAATATGTCAGACTCTTGAAGACCTCTGAGGAGACATCCATATCAGGATCTTATCAGCATGCACTTCCTGACTTCCACATCAGCATCTACCTTTGGTGACTGCACATGGGATGGATACTCAGGTGGAAAGGTCTTCAGACGGCCCCTCCTTCAGTTTTTGTCCCTCGCTTTGTCTCCATATTTGCTCCCTTGAGTATTTTGTTGCTCCTTCTAAGAAGGACCGAATCACCCCCACTTGGTCTTCCTTCTTTATGGACTTCATAAAATTGCAAAGTTTCTGTAAGGCAAAGGACACTGTCAATAGGACAAAACGACAACCAACAAATTGGGAAAAGATCTTTACCAATCCTTCATCTGATAGAGGGCTAATATCCAATATATACAAAGAACTCAAGAAATTAGACTCCAGGCAACCAAATTACCCTATTAAAAAATGGGGTATAGAGCTTAACAAAGAATTTTCAACAGAAGAAACTCGAATGGCCGAGAAGCACCTAAAGAAATGCTCGGCATCCTTAGTCGTCAGGGAAATGCAAATCAAAACAACCCTGAGATTCCATCTCACACCAGTCAGAATGGCTAAGATTAAAAACTCAGGTGATAGTAGATGCTGGCGAGGGTGTGGAGAAAGAGGAACACTCCTCCATTGTTGGTGGGACTGCAAGATGGTGCAACCACTTTGGAAATCAGTGTGGCGGTTCCTCAGAAAATTGGACATAGCATTACCCGAGGATCCAGCTATACCACTCCTAGGCATATACCCATGTCAGATTTTTGCCAAGCAGCCCCAAAGCCTCTCCACCTTTTCCCTTTTTTTACTTCATTAACAAGACTGAGCCTCTCGTACATTGTTCTGACAAGAATGTCTTTGCTCGTCCCTAAATCTAGATCTGATCTTAATACTTTCATGTAATTAAAATGGTATAAAAGCAAACAGGAGGAGGAGTGATGGGGTACGGGGGTTCTAGGGAGGGAAAATGGGGAAAGGGGATGACATCTGAAATGTAAATAAAATATCCAAAAATTTAAAAATTAAATTAAATTAAAAAAAAAAGGTGTCCCAAAGGAAGATTCAAGTGAAAACTATTACATGTGTACAAAGGGCCTAAGTCAGTCCCATACATCCTCTCTGGTTGACAGAGTCTGGTTGAGTCTCTTTGAGCCTCTCTCGGCTTTGGTTAGTTGATTCAGTAGTTTCTTTATAGTATCCTTTGTAATGTCATATATGTGCGTTTCCTTGGGGGACAGCTGTGGTGTAAGCATGTTGAGGACCAGCTGTGGTTCCTCCTCTTTCTATTTCTCCCTTAGGATGCCTCCAGGGTGTAAGGATGAATCAGAGTCCAAAGAGGTGGGGTCTTCTGGACACCCCAGCTTTTTCCTCCTGTTCAAAGCCCCACCTTCTCCACACCCCAGTCCCCTCTCTTTGTTCACTCCAGATATCTAATCTATTTGCAATTTTTGGTGAGATTTAAGCTTCCCGTGCTTGGATCTTCTTTGTTACTTAGGTTCTTTGGGTTTGTGGCTTGTGGCATGATTATCCTGTACTTCATATGATTAATATTCACTTATAGCTGAGTACATACATACCATGTTTGTTTTTCTGGGTCTGAGTTAGCTCACTCAGGTTGATCTTTTCTAGTTCTAGCCATCTGCCTCAAATTTCAGGATATCAATGTTTTTAATGGCTGAATGATACTCTGTTGTGTAAACGTACTACACTTTTCTTATCCATTCTTTAGTTGAGGTACATCTAGGTTGTTTCTAGTTTCTGGTGATTACAAATAAAGCTGCTATGAACATAGTTGAACAACTGCCTTTGTGTCATGATGGGACATCCTCTGGATATATATGCCCAGGACGGGTATAGCTGGGTCTTGAGGTAGATAGAACCCCAATGTTCCAAGGAGTTGATGTATTGTTTTCCATAGTGGTTGTTCAGTTTACACTTCCAATAGATCTAGAGGACTGTTCTCATTGCTACATATCCTCACCAGCATATCCTCACCAGCATCGTGTCATTGATCTTAGCCATATTGATTGAAATGTATAGTATGGAATCTTAGTATTAATTTGCATTTTCCTGATGGATAAGGATATTGAACATTTCTTTGAATTTTTCTCAGTCATTTGAAATTTTCTATTTTCAGGTGTTGAAGAGTTTTATTTGTTTAAGTGTTTGTTTTTCCTGGCTTTCTTTGAGATATGTATTTATTTCTTCCAAATGTATGCTTGTGTTTTTCTGAATTTCTATAGAGTATTTATTTATTTCTTCGTTAAGGACCTCTATAATCTTCATAGAGATTAATGTCTTTAGGCTTAATGTCTTTTCCTTTTGATTCTGCTATTTTGTAATATTTAGGACCTGCTGAGATAGAATAACCAACATCGATGAAGTCATATTGTCCTGGCTCTTGTTTAGATACATGAGTTTGAAGTGATTATGTATCTAAGTGTTGATTTCTCTGCTGACTTTGTTAGGTTAGGTATTTGTTTATTTTTTTGTTTGTTTGGGGGAGTTTTGGTTGTTCTTATGTTTTATTTTTGTTTTTCCCTTGGTTTCTGTTTCTTTTGTGGATTTTCATGTAGCTTTTTGGCTTGATACTACCTCCCTTATTGTCCTGCTTGGCTGGGTATGCTTGCTGGTGTTGGAGGCTAAAAAAAAAAAAAAAAAAAAAAAAAATCCAGGGAGAGATGGTCTGTTGCAGTGCTAGTTAAACCCTGAGGATTGTGTGTGGGGAACATAGAGAGTGGAAAAGGTGCCCCTGCAGCTTATCCTATCATCTGGCAAGTGTGGCCATTTTCGAGCAGGATATACTTTCCAGATTTGAGAGTGGGGCACAATAATGGGAGGGTAGATGGTAGGCCACTGGTAAAAGTTTTTGTGACCCAAAAGAGAAGTGGACAGTGGTAAGGGATGCTGCATCTAGTGTCTGATTGCAGCACTAGGGTGACCTTAAGAATTTTGTCTAAGCCGGTCAGTGGTGGCGCATGCCTTTAATCCCAGCACTTGGGAGTCAGAGGCAGGTGGATTTCTGAATTCGAGGCCAGTGTGATCTACAGAGTGAGTTCCAGGACAGCCAGGGCTACACAGTGAAACCCTGTCTCAAAAAAAAAAAAAAAAAAAAAGAATTTTGTCTGGAACAACAGAGAGAGTATCCATTTGTTGAACCTTTGAAAGGGTTTATGGGGGGGTTTTGTAAGTACATATTCATATGTACAACAAAAGATTAATATAGAGAGGATATAATCTCTTAATTTTTAGATGTAATAAACAACAGTGACGAGAATGAAGTTGGTAAGCACTGTCATTTACACATGCAATAAAACATGAAGTTAACAATATTAAAGGAGATTTTGGATAACATTGTTTTTTACTTTCTTTACAAGCACTGCTTAATTGGCTTAATTAGCTCTTTGGTGCAGTGACTTTTGTCATTAATTTATGAAAATTGCTTAGATATATCAAAGCATTAAATAAATATTTACTAAATAAACATTTTGTGATGTTTTACCAATCATAATAATATACATGTTTTGGTCTAGATTGTTTAAAAGAATGACTTGCTCAGTCTGTATCTCTAAAATGAGTTCTGGGCTATTTTTATTCAGTTGTCTATATTTGGGTTATAATGCCTTTCTTCCTGTTTATGTGATTGCATGATATTTCATACGAATAACTGAATATATGGAAGGGTTTTGTTTTTCTTGAAATGTCATTTATCATTGTATTTATTTTTCACCTTTCTAATATTAGCCTTATTTATCTTTATAAAAAATAATCTTTCTAGCTGGTAAACATATTTTTGCATCATTCACAAAGTCATTCAGAATCTGAAATTTATTTTTATATTATAACTTCATTGGATTTAATAAAATATTAATAGTTCATTTTAGACTAGTATTAGATTCTTGAGAATACTTTATGAAACATTCAACATTCAAGAATATAGTAGATCTTACATTTAATATCTTTTGTGTTTGTTTTATATTATTTATTAATCAGATTCGATGTCATATAGTGTCAAAAATCTGTGTATAATACATAGATATAATACTGATAAACAGATCAGTCAATACATAAACTATGATTTAAAGAATCTATTTGGGCTAATAATTGTATATATTTTATCCCATTTAGAGTCTAACTTTATCTTGAAATACACACCTTGTCTTCATTTTTAAATTGTAAATACAACAACCTTACTGCCTCAGTCAGTGTCCTATTGTTGTGAAATGGTATCATTACTATTGTAAGTCTTATAAAGAAAAATGTTTCACATTTAATTAGAAATAGCTTGTATTTTGGAAGTTTAGACCATTATCATTATAGTGAGAAACATGGCAGCCTATACTCAGACATGATTTTGGAGAGGTAGTTGAGAGTTTTAATTTCTGATCCACAGGCATCAGGCAGAGAGACACTGGGCCAGGCTTGAGCTTCTGAAACCTCAAAGCCCACTGTGACACACTTCCTCTAAAAAGGCCACATCAAATCCTAAAAGGTCATCTTATCCCTATTAAATAGTGTCAATATCCAAGCATTCAAATATATGAACCTATGTTGCCATTCCTATTCAAACCACCTCACTTTTACAAGTTGTCTTCTTTCAGAGTGAAAATGATAATATAATATAATCTACTTGAATAACTTGAACCTCTGCAAACTCCAAGTGTATTTCTTACAGGGGTCAGAAGACTTTCTATTCTACTTCTTTTAATTTTTTAAAAACCATTTCCAAGGGTTATAGAATCAGGGTGATCCCAAGTCTGTGTAGTAGCTTCAGACCATGAAGAGAGGCTGATACCATGCTTTTATTTAAATTTTTTCTTATATAAACAGTAATGGAAAATAGCATTGTAAACAGCTGAAAATTTCTTAATGAGCTATAATTGTATGTGGGGATCAAATAAACAATGGATGATTGTAAGAAATATTTTGAAACTGGTAACCTTAATATAGGGCCAGAGAAATATTCAAAACAATAAGGGCAAGGAAAATGTTCCATGCTGCCAAGGATGGGGAGATGTTAGGTGAAAGATTTAGGCGTGAAGCTTAGACAGACAACATGAAACCAGCCGGTTCCACGAAAGATGACGGACAGAGAAGAGAGAGAAGTGGAAGAGGCTGGCCATGACCAAGTGGAGAGAGGTGGAATGGAAGAGGGGAGGGGCAAGGGGCAGAAAGGACCTGCAGACAAGGGAGTAAGGGAGTAAGAGAAAGAGGAGGGGTCAGGCAGCCCCTTTTATAGTGGGCAGGTCTACCTGGCAGTTGCCAGGTAACTGTGGGGAGGAGCATACCTGGCTGTTGCCAGATAACAGTGGAGGTGGAGTTTAGACAGAATATTAACATTAGGTAAATACATGGCCCAAATGATAATTGATTAAAAAAATAAATCCATTGTTTTTTCAGATTATTTCGTGGTCCTTGATATTGAAGTAGTAAGATTAGTAAATGTCTGTAATATGATGAGAAAAAAGTATAACACATTAGAAAAAAATGCAAAATTATAAAAAATAAGGACTTGGCACTGAAGAGATGGCTCAGCCATTAAGAACTCTGCCTACTCTTCCAGAGGACCCAAGTTCAAATCTCAGCACCCATATGGCAGCTCACAATTGTACTTCTAATATGTCACACATACATGCAGGCAAAACACCAATGCACATAAAATAAAAATAAGTAAAATTTAAAATAACGTATATAAGAAAACATTAAAAACATAATAACTTGAGCTAAAATTGTTCTACAATTGTTTCAATGATTTTAAAATGTAGGGTAGTATGGTTGAAGATATCAGTTCAGAGACTTTGGAACACTTCTGCCCCTGGAAGGGAGAGGCTAATTAACATTCCTGGTCAGTTTAGGAACTTTGGAAAGGTCATGGGACACTTGCTGGATGGGTGAGGCTGGTTAACATTCCTCAGGCCACAGAGGAGGGAACCCACTTGTGGGTGGGGAGGGCCCAGAGCAGGTAGACACATTCCACAGGACGGACCAATCCTTGCCACCTATAGACAAGGGAAGTTCTTGCCACCTCATTCCCTAAAGACCAATCAGTTTAAAAAGTCACCCTGTTATGCCAATCACATTGTGCCTAATGGCTGCTGCTTTAAAAACTATAAAAACTGTCCAAATGGGCTGCCCAGGGTTGCCTTTCCTTTTGGATGTAGGATGACCCCAGCATACTGGAACAACAAAACTACTCTTGCGTTTGCAAGAATCCCCCTGCTCCGCCTTGTTCACTCAGGGGGTCTCTGGTAAACTAAGGCTCATCAGAGTCTTACATGGTCATGAGAAACATAGAAAATAACATCATATATAAGATATTGCATAGATATGTCAGTGGTACAATACTTGTCTATCACAATCCATAACCTTGGATTGGACCTGAGTCCCAGAGACTGTTCCACCTAGGGATCCATCCTGTCTGGAAACACTAAACCCAACTACACTGTTGCTGTTGCTAAGAGGTCCTTGCTGACAGGAGTCTGGTGTGGCTGTTCCTTGTGAGGTTCACCCAGTAACTCATCAATGCAGATGTGGATACTTAGAGTCACATCTGCATTGACTGACCTCAGGGACCCTGGTAGGGGAGCTGGCAGAAGGACTGGAGGAGTAGAGTTTCCTCCAGGAACATAGGTTTGCCTGACCACTCAGTTCTCTCATAGTCTAGACCACCCACCAATGAGTATTCCTGGAGGGATTCATGGCTCCAGATACATATGTAGCAGAGGATGGCCTTATCTGACAGCAATGGGAGGAGAGACCCTTGGTCCTAGGAAAGTTTCATGCCCCAGTGTAGGGGAATGTTGGAGCGGAGGGACAGAAGAGGGGGGGTGGGTAGGCAAACACTCTCATAGAAGCAAAGAGGAGACAGGAGAGGGCAGATGTGGAATGGCGGTTTGTGGAGGGGTAATTGGGAAATGGGATATCACTTGAGATGTAAATGAATGTAATGATTAATAAAAGAAAAGAAAATATAAAATAAAAAAAAAGCAGGAGATACTTAGGATACTTAGAACAAACACTACAATGTCATGTCTTGATTGCAACCATATATGGGGGCAGGAAAATTAGTATTTGACTAATACAAAATTAATCTTTACAAAATGCATAGTTATATTATGCTTGCAATTCTAAAATGTGACATTTATATACAACGTCTGAACAAAAAGTAAAAAATCATAGTAAGTTGAGAATAGGACCCTGGAAGAGCCTGCAGTTTGAAAGAGGGAACTGTTTGTACAAATGCTGCTAAAAGATTATAAGGTTACAAAGATATAAGGGGAATAAATTCAGAGGTTCATTTAGCCACAGAATACATGGAGACTACTAAAACTATATTGAATCCAAATAACCAAGACAATCATTTGTAATCTATTTTCACAAAAATTATAACTGAAGTGACTAAGATACTAATAAACATTGCTCAAGTAGTGAAATTTGACAAATACGCAAAAACACTTTCCATAGAATTCTAAATATATATATATATATATAATTATATTACTATGCAATTTTATCACTCAATTAAAATAATACTATTTTACATACATGGTGAAAGTACGTTGTTGGATAGTTCCTGGTCATGTAATCTTAAATATATGTTTTAAATGTCAGTGGCAAATTCAGGCATGATTGTCTATGAGTATATTTATCACATAGTTTTATATTTGTAGTCACTTGTATTTATTTTGGAAAATATATGAACATATGTTGACTTTTTAGTCAACTAATGTGAATGCTAATGGGAATGGCAAAAACCCAAGGGCAAGGCATAAACTCAATCAAAAAAAAATACAAGCAATTAAGGAATATGAGATTGAGAGAAATAGTCTTTCACAGGGAAGAGTTTCTCCTCCTCCTCCTCCTCCTTCTTCTTCCTCTTGTTCTTATTCTTCTTGTTCCTGCTCTTCCTCCTCCTCCTGTTCCTGCTCCTCCTCCTCCTCCTCCTCCTCCTTCTCCTCCTCTTCCTCCTTCTTCTCCTCCTTCTTTTGATTTCAGGAGAGGAGGCCAAGAAAATAACAAAGCAAATAAAAAATCTATGAAGGAAAACATCAAAACTATTATGTCTATATTTTGTGGGACTGATGAAGTAATGCTTTGGGCTCCAAATAGATTAGAAAGCTGCAAACTCTCAGCAATACAGTGACTGTTCCCTTAAACTCAGGACAACGCTACTTTTCCTGGCCACTGTCTTTGTTCCTGTCGATTGTCTTGACATCTTCCGTAATTTGGACACTCCACTGAAATAAATTTTAACTTTCCCAGTTTCATGCAATATCCTTTTGGAAATCTGTTTCAGAGACACTAACTGCTACATAGTTCCTGGTTTAAGTGCTTTCTATGACTGCCAGTCCTGAATGTTTGTTTAAAGCACAGTACCATGTGGATATTCCTTAAGACACTACCACTTTGTTCTGTTTGCCTAACCCACTTGGACAGCACTTCAGCTTTTGTATGTAAATCCTAGAAGATAAACTTCTGCATGTTGCTGTGATAATATATCTTGACAAAATCAACTTTAAAAGAGAAACGGTTTATTTTGGCTACCATTTCATTTTGCCTTCCATTATTTCAGGGAAGCCTAAGCAAAGGGCTTAAAGAAGTTAGTCACAACCACGTCAAGAGTAGAGAGAAAAATGAATGTATGCATGCCTTCAATCAGTTCATTTTTAGTGTTTTAAAATAGTCTAAGAAACAACCCTAGGGAATTTGCAACAACTATTACACATTTTGAAACCAGTTTAGAGGAAATTTTAAAAAAGAATGCACAGTTAATTTTTTTTTTATTTAGCTGTATGTGTCTTAAGTGATACATTTTAAGTGAATGTGTAGCAGAAAGAATACATTAGTCTTCATTTACTATGGCCTTCAGCTTTCAAAACTAAGCCCTATCACTGATGAAGAAACAGAAGTCTGTAACTGCCATTTCTAAAGTCAGTATTAAATTTAGTGTACCTAACAAATACAGGATTATTAGAATTGTGAAAATGTCCCCATCAATGGATGTAGAAAGTTAAAGCATACCTTCAATAATCTATATCATTTTTTCTCGAGTTGTATATCTTGAGTTTTTCAATGTACCTGAAATGATTTAAATGTCATTAGATACCAGTAACTCCATATACTGAATAACTACAGTGTTGTCCCGAGATTGCTTCTCTCTCTTTTCTTCACATGAAAGATCTGTTATATTAGCTCAAATCACAATGTGAAAGCCTTAATTTGATTTCTGAATTAATTCTATTGGAAAGCATTTAGAACATGATCTTTTATTCCAAAGAAGGCAAACTGCAATTAAAATTCTACTCTGAAAAACTCAAAGCTCATAATGTCACTGAGGACAAGCACCATTCTACCTTTGTTGCAAAAACTGTATGATATTTTTTGTTCTTTACTCTGAACTGTGAGCCTTGCTATTATTCCCTCACTGATGGCTGTACTCCAATTACTGGCAAGTAAGTGAATTCTGCTCTATAATTGCATAACTTTGTGAAACTAGGCCACTAGTAATCCTTCAACTAAAAATGTAATATGGATCTGATATTTTGAAGAGGAAAAATAGGTCTTGATATTGTAGGAAAGGGTAAAGAATTTCAGATAAAAAATTTGAAGTTTCCATATGGGTGGATAGGCTGTTATAAGAGCAGCAAGGCCTGCATGCTTCAGTTCCTGTACTACAGTATAGTATTTTTTATAGTATTTTTTTTTTTTTGGTTTTCCGTTACAGGGTTTCTCTGTGTAGCCCTGGCTGTCCTGGAACTCACTCTGTAGATCAGGCTATCCTCGAATTCTCAAACTCAGAAATCTGCCTGCCTCTGTCTCCCAAGTGCTGGGATTAAAGGCGTGTGCCACCACCACCCAGCCTACAGTATAGTATTGATGGACATGATTTGAGCTTCCATACCATAAAGAATAAAATATTTTTGACATGTATGCAAGTTATTTACAGGGCAAGTAACTGGTTATAAAGTAAGGCTCCTGATAAGACAGGCTAAACCTAAAAGAGACCACTTCAGACGGTGCAAAGTGGAACTTGTGGGTTATAGATAAAGATACCCATTTGTGGGGACTTTAAACATGTAGGGACACACACCCATTGTACTGTGTTTAATATAAAAAACACATTACATGTACTTTTTGACTTTGACAATACTCAGCTTCTTAATATCCCTCTTTATATTTCTCTCCTACCTTTCCTCCCCACATTACCCCCTCGATTCCCTAGGAATATTTCTGTTTCCATATCCATAAATGTATATAATTTTCTATATCTGTTAAGAGATCTAACAGCCACAGATGAGAGCAATGATATGAAACTTATCTTTTGACCTATGACTTATTTTACTTGATATGATGATCTCTATATCCATTTTCAGCAAATAATAACATTCCATCCTTCTTTGTAACTGTGTATGGATGATGTGATTTCTTTATATATTCATCTCTTAATAAACATCTAAGTTGGTTTTATACCCTGCCTGTTTTGAAGAGTAGAACAATGAATGTGGACACACCTATATTTAGTTGCCTGAGAATCATTTGTGTTTATACCCAGAGGTGGTCATATGGCTAGTTCTACTTTCAATTTTTTGTGAGGAAAAAGAATTATTTATTTATATAATGGATGGACTAATTTACATATTAATGATGTATAAACATTTAAGAATGTACTACAAAGTCTGACCTTTACAAACTCAGTAAGAAAGATTATGTTTTATTGCCAAAAATCAAGCACAATTGCATTTTATTTTATATAAGGGTCAAAGAGGTTAAGTGTTTGCCAAGTTCCAATTAACATATTTAGCAATTATAGCAATCTTCCCACATGGCTCATATAACTCCAGTTTCTGACAATAGAGTAGTGTTATTTTGAGCTATCATTCTATTTACTATAGTTAAAGATTATGTATCAAAGATTTTGTGACTCAATTTATAGAAGAGAAATATTTGTCAATCAAATACTAAACTAAATTTTAGAAAATTTTATAAAAGATATAATATGGCTTATGGTTAACAGTGATGTGTTATTTATAAAACTTTATTATCATATATATTATTTTTATATGCATGGAAGATTTAAACCTTACATAAACAATTCAACTTGGCTTAATGCCTGGGACTTTTTTTTTACCCTTTGGTTTTTCAAGACAGGGTTTCTCTGTATAGCCCAGGTTGTCCTGGAACTCACTTTGTAGACCAGGCTGGCCTCAAACTCAGAAATTTGCCTGCCTCTGCCTCCCAAGTGCTGGGATTAAAGGCGTGCACCACCACTGCCCAGCTAATCCAGTTGTTCTTAAGTGGTAATATACCCTTTTAAATAAAATAATGACTAAAAGATAAAATACTGTGAAACAAAAGATGTAAGAGATGGAAATTAAGTTCAAAATACACATGTAAATATATTTAAATATCTAATTATTTTTTCATTTTATTTATATATTCTTTGAGAATATCATACAACTATGTGATGCATTTTTAATCCTCAGCCTCCCTCTTCCAATATCTCCTCCAGTTCCCTTCCCATAATACTCTTGTAACTTTGTCTTATTCAATTTTTAAATTCACTGAATCCAATCAGTGTTTATACTTCAGAAAATGTGTTTACTTATATTTTATATGTATGTATGTATGGTATATTGATATGTTGTTGTTATCAAAACTACTTATATGCTTTCTGTCAGACAAAACATGACAAAATGGTATTTTTATTTTTTTCTGTATTGAAAATTAAAACATATGCGGTTGCAATTGTTCATCTTCTCTAGAATTTGGACACATACATGGATCACTATATTTTATTAGATACCAGAAATAAATTAGAACTTTAAATTTCAAAAACTAATTATAATAAAAGACATAAGAGATTAATTTTAGCTTCCATACTTTGCAGTTTACATTTCTGGGCCTGTTTTCATCAGCTATTTTAGGCTTACCATCTGTGTTGATTGTGGAGAAGCACAATTTCAAACGAAATGTAAAGTTATTAAAACAGACATCCAATTAAGTTTAAGTTCATACTCTAAAATTCATAAAATAACAGCAGAGAAATTAGAGATTACATCCATATACACACTGCAAGAAAATGCTGGAAATATATATTGGTAAATATATCTAAATTTAAGTTAACTTTTTAATGTAAAAATTAATTTAAAATTATACTGGGTACATTTACATTTTTGGTATTGCTTTCTATAAAGTTTTTATATATTCAAACCTTTAATTGGTTTTAATGTATGAGATTATTTTTCATGAGACAGGGAACACGTATTTGCCTTGGACTACTTTTGGTATGTTGTTGCTTGCTTCTATCTTGTTGGTCAGTGTTTTACTTGTTTGCTTTTGTGCTGCAAGAGCCGGTGCTTCCATAGAATCCTACTTCCTCTGCCTTCTGTCTCATCTTAGGAGTGTCCAAATTACATAGACTCCTTGCCATCTAGCTTTGACAGGGTTCAGAACTCAGGTTGTCAGATGTATACAACAACTATTTTTACAAGGTATGGTATCTCCCTGGTCCCAAGTTTTTGTTTTGTTCTGAGTATTCAAGTATTATTCTAGAATTTTTGAAAAAAATGAGATATATTAAGCTATATAATTTATGATTAGAGTACCTTGAACCCTAGACATTCAACAAAGGCTTTAGGAATGAGTATAAAGCAGGTTTTCAGATTCTTTGAGGTCCGGATCCTTAGATTCAATCAACTGTATAACAAAATATTTGAATATTGATGCTATAGCTCTGATGCCCAGTACTCACGTAATTGTTGTTGTAACACGTCTATAATAACAATGCTTCTGTGTCAAGATGGGAGTTAGGGACATGTGAAACCCTGGAAGCAAATGACCTAGCTAACATGGTGTAAAGAGGAGGAAGCAGTTAGATATTCCTTCTATTTAAAGGGCTTAGAAGATTATTGTAAGACACCTTCCTAGTCCTATTCTAAGCTTTTTCTGCTGCCCCAGTCATCTAAAGAAACATTAGTTCATCTCAAATTAGTATTTTAAAATTAATGAGTATTAATTTAATCAATATATGTGACAGTTAATACTGATAAAAGAAAGCATTTTTCGAAGTTGATTCTCAGTGCCATTTTAAATCCAATTTAGGGTCAAGGGACATACATAAGCAGGGCATAAATTATTTCTATATTGCTAAACATATATTATGCCACACACACAAATGCACCCAAACTGTGGAATTTACATAAGATAAATAGTCAGCTGTTAGAAATACTTTTTATAACTTAAGGGATATTTTATGTTCTCTTTTTATTTATTTACCATAAAAAATATATATTTCAAATGCTCTTCTCTTCCTCCCAAAACTTGAGCTTGATCAATTAATAATTTTCAACATTGTGATATTTTCAAACATTAGACACCATTTACTGTTTAAGATGAAATTTATGTAAGTGAATTATAAAATCAGATGAACTTTATACTTTCTCTCACAATACTCATAAATATCTTGATACCTAGGATAGAGCTACTAAGTAGCAGGACTTTAATTCACATTGTAATATAAAGTTGGGTGAGAAGACTGAGAATAACAGTAAATTTAGACGTTACCATTATCAGTTATCAGATTTAAAATAAATGATAACTTGAAATCTGTGCTAATTTAGAATGTTTAAAATTTCTATGGTTGAATCCTTTTAGGACATGTCTGAATATTCAACATAATCTGATGCAAACTATGTATCCTTGCAAGGGGAAGTCTTGCTTTGTAAAACATCTCAACAGTGTAGAAACTGTTTTGTTTATTTTAGAAAAGTGTTGATATGAACAAAGTGTTACTAGAGAATAAAATTTTTGGCTAAAATTCTTCAATATACTAGTGACTTTCTGATAACAAAACTATACATACTCAAATGTCAATATGGTCCAAATATGAGAAATTTAGTAGTAAAAGTATTATCTAACTTTAAAAGAGAGTCTTGTTGTATTCTTTGTGTTATTTCCTTTTATATATAAAGCATGTACCGATTACCTTAATGAGAATCATTTTAAACAGCTCATATTGTGTCTAAAGTAGTGACTCACTTCTGAGAATAATCTTCACTGTTAATTGGATTTCTTTGACCAGCCAGCATTTTCATCATCTGCACATTTAATAACTGAATCAAAAGCTTGACAATTACAATAATGTCATGGAGAGATGCTGCTAATTCCAGGTGACAACTCAGAAAGCATTTTATGTGCTATTTTTCCCTTGTTGATATATTTATATCTTGAATCATTACAGTCTGCTACCAGAAAACAGTTTTGGCTTTTTCATGCATCCCTAATGAAGACAATTAAAATAAGTGATATATATTATGTGAATGGGATCTCTTTTTAATTCTTTATTGTTCACTGCCATAGTGATCATTTATATTAAATGAGCCTTGAAGTAAAACCAGCTTGATGTTCTGTTTTTAATTTATCTCTTTAGGTGATGCTTACTGTTGTTAAGGGTTCAAATGCAAACTTGTAATATAAGTGGTAATTAAATGATGTTTGTAAATAGAAATATTTCAAGCAGCTTGCTGCACAGAAAGATTTCAAAGTAAATCTGTAATTGATCTAAGATAAATACATGATTTTCTATTCCTATACAATTTATTAATTCTCATATATTTGCATTTTTGGTCCTTAAATCATTGATCATGCTGAACTATTTACACTTGTGATTTACTTAAATTAACAGAGAAAAGCATCTTTAAAGACCAATGTCATTGACCTTGGTTTTTGACACTTGATAAGGAATATCCAGGAGTTGTAACAATTGCAAGAATCTTACAATATAAACAGCATGTTGTTTGTTGCAGTTTGGTTACAAATCTGATTCTTTTCTTTGGGAAAGTCAAATATGCAGGTTTCTATGTAAATTTATTTCTTATTTTATTTGTTGCTCTTTAGTGAGCCTAAAGATATCCTGTGAGTAAAATTGAACAATGAAGGAAAACAAATGTTGACCTATCATCTACACTGTGTATTTCTTTATAATTGTCCTTTTTGGGTTTTTAAAATGAATTTCAAGAAAAATTCTTACTGTGTAGGTTTTATGCTGTGAGTCTTCTGCTCAGAAACCTGGAGGACTGATCTTGATTCACTCCTCTCATCTAGAATAATTGCTCACCAAGTTCAGAGCAAGATTTTAAACATTTATAAACCAAACAGGTAAATCCAGTTTCCCAAATCCCAAACAAATAAACAAACAAAGAAGATTGAATCTGAAGGACAAAGTTAAATCAAACTGGTATTCTGCTTTCAGAATGCAGGAATGTGCTATCAGAAGAAAAAGATACTTATTTTCTTTTTGTATTGGATATCTTATTTATTTACATTTTAGATGTCATCCCCTTTCCCCATTTTCCCTCCCTAGAACCCCTCATCCCATCCACCGTTCTCCTTTTTGCTTTTATACCATTTTAATTACATGCAAGTATTAAGGTCAGTTTTAGGTTGAGGGACTAGCAATACAATAGATGCAAATAATCAAGGAACATGTAAGACAATAAACATAAATAGTCAAAGAACAAGCAAGGCAAAAAAAAAAAAATCCATGAATACTCCCATGATCACTATTTCTAATGGCTTATCAGGATGACCAAAATATCTGAGCCAACTTTCCTGTTGTAGCCCAAAGTCATTTTCATGTCTGAAACCTACTTCCTTGTTCTAGCCTAAAACTTCCTGTCTGAAGTTACTCTGTTGTTCTAGCCTAAGATTTAGATTCCTGTCTGAAATTATTTCTTTGTTCTAGCTTAATGTCAGATTCCTGCCTGAAGCCTACTTCCTTGTCCTTGGCCCGAGTCAAATTCTTGCCAAGCAGCCCCAAAGGTTCTCTACCTTTCTCCCTTTTTAATTTCATTAATAAGACTGTGTCTATGTTAATTCTTTCTGACAAGAATGTCTTCCTTACCCATCATGAAATATGCATTTTCAAAATCAATGCATTTATGTCTTAGGTTGGTAAGGCGCTGCAGAATCTTACCTGTTCTTGGCTTGCCAGCTTGTTAATTTAATAATTCTGTCTGGGGGGTCCATTTTCAGAGTCAAGCCATGTACTTTGGCTGCCAACATGTTGATGTTATTAAAGACAAGCTTTAACACAATAGGCAAGATTAAAAGTATTCCCAGGGCAAAAATGATTAGCATGATCAAACTATATATGCCATTATTAAAATTTGTCCAAAAATAGAAATACTGACCTCAGGCCATTAATCATATCCAACTCTGAACTAAAATAACAATTGTATTGACAAAATATGTACACTGGTACAATAGTGGCAGTAATTGTATTTAAGGCTCAATTCATAGTTGGAATCTGTGTCTGAAATCATTATTGGAACAAAATACTTGAAGATAGATAAGAAATAGGCCATTACTTATGAGAAGGGACTGAAGGAGCTGAGGGGATTTGCAGCCCCGTGGGGGGAGCAACAGTGTCAACTGGCCAGAACTCCTGGAGTGCCAGGGGATTGAACTACCAATCAAAGAGTACATATGGAGGGACTGGAGGGACCCATGGCTCCAGCTGCATATGTAGCGGAGGTTGGCCTTGTTGGACAACAGTGGGAGATGCAGCTCTTGGTCCTGTAGGTGTTCAATGCCCCGGTGTAGGGTAATGCCAGGGGGTAAGGAAGGAGTGGGTGGGTGGGTGAAGGAGCACTCTCAAAGAAGCAAGGTGTGGGGGGGATGGGATAGGGAGTTTCTGGAGGGGAGACCTGGAGTGGGAATAACATTTAAAATGGAAATAAAGAAAATATCTAATACAAAAGAAACTATTAAAGCATAATATAATGACTTTTATACTTATAGATTAGTGGATTTTTCAAGCCCCACCAGACAAATTTCTTTATGTAGATAATGATGATTAATACAGAGATCCACTATTACTCAACATACAGAGAACAAGAGGCTGCAGAGCATTCTGTTCTAATTGACACATCATAATCAGCCTTACTAAATCTCAAGGATTATTGTTGAAGAGACCATAAAGAATATAAGAGTCAGAGGGGATAGACAATGAAATCAAAATAGTGTTTGATGAACACCACAAAGATTTTGGACCAAGTGTGTTAACACTGGCTATGATAGAAAACTCAGGATGTTCACAGGGTCGAACAGGCCATGCCATGGAAGAAGATGGGGTCGTTAATTTTTACTGATATCTTAGGTACTATTATAAATTATTATAAATTCATAAGTGCAAGAAAACAGAGTAGATGGTTTTCTTTAAGTACAGTCTATGGTGGATTAAGATTCCTATGGATGTACCAAATTCAGGAACATATGGTTCATATTAATTAAAATGGAAGGATGATTTAAAGAGACAAACAAAGAAGGACATGAAATTTGGAGATGTAGTTAGGTAGGAGTTATTTTAGAGTTACAGGGAACTAGGGGGTAAATCTTACCAAAATAACTTGTATAAAATAATATTTATATATCATTTTATCATCTTACACAACATATTTTGTATGGATATATATGTGTGTGTGTGTGTGTGTGTGTGTGTGTGTGTATCACATTAATTAACTATGTGGAGTACAAAAGATTTCCAGTAACAAATTAAGTAATAAAATAATACATATTTCCTTACAAATCAAAGTATGTTACACAAAACTCTGTCTACACTAATGTAAATGGTTACTTTGATAAATAAATGACTGCGACATATGCTAACATCTTGAACACAACACTTATAATAAGGTATACTGGTGATTTCATTTAGTGAAATAAAATGATATCACATTAACTGAACATAGTCTTGTACAATGACACCATTGTACACTACGAATATGAAGGAAAAATTACTGTGCAGAAACCTAACTAATAAAATGACACCTCTACTACTTGGACAGGATCTCCAAGTAGATAGTGATGCCATGTTAGTAATATGTACCTATTCGTTGTGATGAGATCAATTATTTCTTTCTTTTCCTCTGCTTATAAGCCTAAGTTATTGCAATGTCATTTTACAATTTATCTGTTTGTTAGTTTGTTTATTGAGAAAGGCCTCACTGTATAGGCTGATCCTTGCTTTGTCGATAAGACTTGACTTAACCATGTATAGGTCTCCATGTCTTTACATCCAGATTTTAGGATTAAATGTTTTGTGATGCCACACTTTATCACCTTTTAATACATAAGTTAAAGAAAATACTTGTTGACTACTACTACTGACTTCAAAGTTATCAAATAATTGATAGTATGAAACACTTTGAGAACCTGCACAAATCTCAAAATAGAAAACTTGAATGTGATCTTATTTGGGTGTCATAGAATATATAAAAATAAGATATTTGATGAAATCCAAGAGAATCTAATAATGAATGAAATTCAGTTTATAATTCAATTTATCACTACTGGCTTACGACTTTAATAATAGGAATCTAAGTGTAAAAAACATATATTTTTCCCTTTTTATTTTTAAAAATGTGGCCCAAAAATCAGAAAAATCTTTAATGATTTTTGAGTTAAATATAACCATATATCATTTATATATATTCAGAAAAGTGTAACTATACTATTGCTACATTATACAGCTATCTATTTTCTTACTTCAAATATAAAGTATATATACTTCTTACATGTCTTTTCTGGGTTTCCTAAAAATTTTTGTAGACTATAGTAGGAAACAGCATTTTTTCTTTTGACAAACATACACACATAAATGTTTTATTGTATTTTATTTTTTTATCTGTACATGTATGCAATAACAAGAATGTATACTATGTGCATGAGAACATATATAGGAGCATTATGAGAGAGTGAAGGTGGACATTTGTATGCCTGTTGGGAAAAAACAGATATCAACATTATGTGTCTCCTTAATTTTTCGCCTACCTTACTGAGGCAAAAATCATACTCTAGTACCCAAGATTCAATTTTCTTGTACCTACATAAATGATACAGAGATATGGAAACACACTTGTATTGTGTTTCTCTTTATATTGTGAGTCATTTATTGGGCCTTTTTTTATACATAATACTGAAAAATCACTCTGTATTTCATAAAAATGTACATTGATGTACAGCATTTTACTCATTATTAAAAAGAGAAACATAATATTACAAACTAATAAGCAGACTGCTGGATTTTTCTTAGTTAGAATAAGCAAGCAGGATGCGGTTAAGTGGTTGGGTGTTTCTTTTTCTTCCTTTTATTTGTAGAAGTGTATTCATTGGCACCAAGAACAATGTCTTCAAACAATGAGCTTTCAATGGTCATATCCATTAACTTCTGTTTATGGTCCGAGTAAAAGCTTCCATATTTCTTTCTCTCTGTGTGTGTGTGTTTATGCCTGCAAATTTCTTTTCTCTCATGTAAGAGGCTTAAACTCTGGACATTGAACATATGACATATGTCTTTGCAGTTTCCTGTTGCTACCCATTTACCACTTTTGGAGTCAACTCAGTCTTGTGGATAAAGTCAAGTGTTCAAACACTTTTTCCTTATTTATTTATTTATTTATTTATTTATTTATTTATTTATTTAAATCCCAAATGTTGTCCCCCCTCCAGGTCCCCCTTCCATAGTTCTTTACCCCATACACCTTTGCCTTGCCTGTGAGAGGGTCCACCATTCCCCTAGGCATCCCCTATATCTGGAGTATCATGTCTCTATAGAATGACAGTCCTCTGGTACATTTGTGCTGGGGTCCTTGGACTAGCCTGTGAATGCTTTTTGGTTGGTGACTTAGTCTCTGAGAGCTCCAAGGCGTCCAGGTTACTTGACAATGTTCACCTTCCTATGGGTCACCATATCCTTCAGTTTCTTCAATCTTTTCCCTAAATAGGTGTCCGAGACTTCAGTCCAATGATTGGCTCTAAGTGTCTGCATCTGTCTCAGTCAGCTGCTTGTAGAGCTTCTCAGAGGACAGTCATGCTAAGCTCCTGTCTACAAGCACAACATAGCATCAGTAATAGTGTCAGTTTTTGTGACCTACCATGGGATGGTTCCACAGTTGCGCTGTTCATTGGTCAGCCATTCTTTCAATCACTGTTCGATTTTTGTCCTTGATTTCTTTTAGACAGGAATAACTCTAGTGAAAAATTTTGAAGGCGGGTTGGTAAACCAACTCCTCCACTAGAGGCTCAGTCTAACTGCTGTAGGTGGTCTTTTCAGGTTCCATCTACCCACTGTTGGGCATTTCGGCTAAGGTCACTTGCATCTTTACTGATAGACAATGTTCATTTAAAAAAATCCTTTAAACACACAATTTTTGGATATTTTAGTTGACTGTTACCCAATGAATGAATGGTTAAATACATGAATAAATAAAACCAAGGTTCTCTGTAAATGGAGTATGTTTACATAGTTTGCATGATCACAGATATGTACACATTATCTCTGTTTGAATAGATGAATATAGACAAATAAGTATGTTATTTTTCTTCCTTAGTATGATTTGATATAGAGCAAATATAAACAGTATAAACAGTATTTCCTAAAAATCTATGTTCTCATGCTAAAATTGAAATCAAATTATATCACAATTGTCCCAAAATTTTTGGAAGAAAATTGTAACACGTGGGAAAAACAATGTAAGTAACATGAAATCCTTTGTACAAGAGTTCTACAAATTGGACTGTGTCTTTTGTTTTCTTGCCATCTGGTACTTGATTTTAGTGTACCATTAATCCTACTGTCTTGTATAGGGAATAGTTTTTTTAAACACAAGGATTAGGTTTTCATCCCTGTGAGAAGTAGTATTTTTATCACTCATCAATCAAACTCCAAGCCTCATGAACTGCTTGGCATAAAACAGTAACTCAATTGATGCATTGCACTTAATGTAATTATTCTTCATTTTATATGTACAAATCTATTGGGAATTTTTCAATGTCATGCATACATCCTCCTGTATTTTCAAAGAGTATATTCTCCAACACTGTACATTGTGTCCTAAGAGCAAACACTTATAAGCAGCATTCCCTAACAATCTGTTTTCTCTTTTCCCTTTCAAAAGTAGAGTATTTTTCTTGGTTAATCTTATAGTCTTTGTCTTTGCTAAACTTCAGGACTCAATTTTTTAAACTACCCACTACTTATCTGGAATCTTACCGGAACTATGGTAGAAAATTAATTATTTTTAAAAAAAGACCTACGTATGTTTCCACAGATTTAGGCTGTATTTGAAATCCAGCTATTTCTCTTTGTCCCACAGCATTCTATTTACACTTTATTGCATGGTCTATAGAGTAATGTCCATTTAAAGAACTTTAGAAATTCTTTAATAATGTGGAACTGTGATATTCGGTATCACTATATTTCATCCTACAGCATATGACATATATATTTTAATTTGTATTTATCAAATACTTCCAAATAATAATTGTAACTGAAAAATAACAAAGAAAATATTGACTAGGTAAATTGATCTCAAAATTTGAACCCTAGCTACATATGCTAATTGTTAAAAACTAATTTGTAATGTGTTAGGTTTCTTTTCATTGTACCCAAATACCTAACATAAACAATTTAACTGTTGCTGTTTAGTTTTCTTTGACAGATCCATAGGGATTCCTGCATGTCCATTTAGCCAATAATGTCAAGATACGTGGTTGCAAAAACTTGTCATGGAAGCTAATTTTCACTTCTTGATGGACAGGATGTACAGAAAAGTTAAAAAAATTAGGGCCAATGCACACTCCTAAGGACATACTTTGTTCTACCATACCTCCTCTATGACCAACTTCGCAATAATGCCAGCATATGATGACCATATAAAGACTATTATTCACTTGATTGGGTCAGGGCCTCACAGTCTGACTACATACATACCTGAAGAAAAGATTCACTACTCTCTTGGGTGTTTCTTAATCTAAGACATTTAGAAATAATATTCAATAATTACACAATACTAATAAATTTACATATTCTTTTCTAACATCCAAAAATTAATTTTAGAAATATTTTGTGAAAGGAAGGGATATTTGCAATTAAAAAGTGTAATGACAAAGGAAATGTGACTAACCCACGGAAGAAATAGACCATAATAACATCAGAATCTGAAATACAAGTTAAATTTGAAATATATCACAATGGTGGTTATGCTACTAGGATACTGTAAATGTTTTAACATTTCACTAATGACTTTATATTTATTCATAGAATAAATGTCTAATATTTTTATAAAGTTGATAATTTTAATTATATAGATAGCTATTTTAATATTCATCTTAATTGTATTTTTGTTTTATTATTGTGTTGCTAGGACAAGGTTCCAGAAAAGCTGAACAATGGAGCATATCCAAATACTGTTCTGTATTACCTTCTTGTCCTATTTTCATTCCCCTTTCTGTCTTTCTGATTTGCTTTATTTCACATTGTAAAAGTGTCTGACTCTACAACCCAAACTGACCTAGACCTCACCTCGCAGCTGGTCTATTCCTCAAAATAAAGTCTCCAACTCAACTATACCCAGTTTTAAGACTGTTGTAATTTTTTTGGAGGGAGAACAGAATAAGCACTACAAATAAATGCCAGATCACTAACTTGGTATTGAGAATAAAGAATGTTTTTCTGTCATATTATTATAATCAATCTTGTTTTAATTGAAGTCTCTAAAGTTCAATATTTACATTTAATTGAAGATAAATAATAAGTGTTCACACTTCTTCTGTGCAGTGTATTTAATAAATTGTACATTATTTTACTCTAAATTCTAAATGTCAGATATCAATTTGATAAGAATTATGATGAAATTATGTTTATCTATGTATTATATTTTTGAGACTTGATGTTTAAAATATAGTCACTTGTATATTAGCTAAATTTCACATTTTAAAGAATTACTTTTTTCATTCTTTAATTTCATTTTTTAATTTCAAGATATTCCTTTAGTTTTCATTAATTAAGACTACTGAATATCACAGGAAATTATTTTTAAATGGGAAATTAATATATGACCCAACTGTGAAGTAAAAGCAAGGAAAATATATATAGACATTGAACATTTATTTATTCACTCTTTCTGATAATATAAGATCCAAACAACAAAGTATAAACATTATTTTTTAGATATTGTGAAATACTGAAAGTCATAAATGCCCTGAATTATTATGCATTTTTAAAAAATGAAGTGTAGGCATGATGTTACTTTTTCTTTTCTTGAAATATTAAAGAGATAGAATACATTTTATAAAATATTCTTCACATGGATTAATTAAATTTTATGTTATACATAACACAAAAAAGTATTACCTATTGATTTTGGTTGAATTTTTCTGTTTATCATGGTGTATTATATTATAACTGGCAAATTACATCATTTATTCATGCACTCAGTATGTATTTTTATGTCCTAAATTTAATAAATATATTAAAATATAAACATAACAGTGGTCCCTTTGACAATATTTCTCTCAAGATAAGATAACTATAATGTATGTTATTTATCTAAAAAATCAAAGAAAATCTGTATAAAAATTGTGAGAGCTTTTTCTTGTAAAGTTTGATATATCTGATATATTTTCTTACTCTGAAAAAAGCATTTTTCCTGGTTTGAAATAAATATAAACAATAATCTAAAGTTCTAAAGAAATGAATAAATTATTTGTGTGTTTGCTAAAATGAATGATGAATGAACCTAATAGATTTAGGTATTTGAACACTTGGTCCTTAGTTGGAGACACTGGGAGATTATGAGATCTTTAAGAGGTGGAGCCTTTCTGGAGAAGACGAATAACTGGGGAAGGAAATGGGAGTTCACAGCCTGAACTCACTTCCAATCTACTCTGCTTTCTGCATGTGATTGAAAATTCAATCTCTCAGTTTTTTGATCTAGTTGTCTGATGCCACACCCCTCCAGAATTTTAAATTGTCCCTCTGGAACTGGAACCATATGATAAAATATAGCATTTTTTTCCACAGGCCACTCTTCATTAAGATTTTTTATCATAAAAGCAGACAGGTTATACTGATAGGAGTACTGCAGACCACACATTATTAAATAGCATATAGAATAAAGTTTTTAAAATGGCTTTATTTAAAATTATATAATTCTTTGAAAATTTCCAACATTTATGCAGTGTATTTTGACCATATTCATCTATCTCTTCCCTAACACTCCATAATTTCATTATCCCATCTCATGATCTATGTCTTATTTCTACTACTTGTCTTATTTCTGTACTGTATGTATATAGATATGGGGGACATTCAATGAGGCATGAACAAGCTGTCAGTTAGCACAGACCAAAGGAGAATTACTCTCCTCTACATGAACATAGCTACTCTAGTAATGGTGAAGTATTCAAAAACCCTACCCAGATCATGCTAAAATTTTGATGTGCTTGATTTTTTCAAAGTCTTGTGTGGGTAATTCCAGTTACTGTGAGCTCATCTACAACAGCAATGTCATGTCTAGTGGTTAGCATTTCATAATTGTCTTTCCTTACCTTTGGATCTAACATCATTTCCATGCCTCTTCTAAAATGTCCTCCAAGACTTTTTAAGACAATATCCAATGCACCTGAAATACAAATAAAAAGCTGTTTTAGCGTAGACTAAGTAAGATATATAAAACAATTCTAAAATGAGCTGTTATAAATGCAGATAAAACAATATTCAAAATTATGTTATTTTAATGTGGCATTTTGAGCAGACAACTCTTACGTTAACAATCAGAAAAAGAGTTACGTGTAGTCCATAACAAACATCATGCTTCTTGGAAAATGAAGGTGGTTAGAACTTTAAGCAGTACAACTTCAGCAAATGAGTTGATACACAAAACAATAATCAATTAGTGCACAAGTAAATTTTGCTTTCCTAAACATTCTACAATTTTATTATTATTAAAGATTTATTTATTTTACGTATACTAGTACACTGTAGCTGTTTTCAGACACACCAAAAGAGGGCACTAGATCCCAATACAGGTGGTTGTGAGCCACCATGTGGTTGCTGGGAAGAAATATATTATTTATTAATTAAGTGTCTGTGTGTGTGTGTGTGTGTGTGTGTGTGTGTGTGTGTGTGTGTGTATGACATATCATACTTGTGGATGTGAAAGACAACCTTTCAGGAATCTAATTTCTTTTTCCACCACATGAGGCCCTTGGGGCCTGAATATGGCTGGCAGAATTAGTGACTGATACCTTTATCCAATAAAGCTATCTTATCTTAGTTCTTAAAGACAAGTCATTCTTGTCTTTGATCAATGATTTACAGGCAGAATTTGGTGCTTTATTTTTTGCTAACACATCTTCCTTAAAGAAGTAGGTTTTTTAAAACCATCATTAATTTATCCTGTATTTCATTTTTCTTTATCAGATAGTATTCAATTCATAATTACAGAGACATAAAAATATATTGTCATTTTAATATCTAAATGAATCAAGCAATAACAATTGCATATAATGTTATATGAAGAATTTGATAATACATTATTTACAGTTGTATAGCTTTTCTGATTTAAAAACCATATTTCAATGAATTTCTGGGGGAATCATCATCCATGACCTTAAGCTGTACTATAAATTTGTACTATAAAAACCACATGGTATTGGTACAGAGACAGACAGGTAGATCAATGGAATAAAATTGAAGACCCAGAAATAAAACCACACACCTATGTTCACTTGATCTTTGACAAACAAACTAAAACCATCCAGTGAAAAAAAGATAGCATTTTCAACAAATGGTGCTGGTTAAACTGGTGGTCAGCATGTAGAATGCAAATTGATCCATTCTTATTTCCTTGTTCAAAGCTCAAGTCCAAGTGGATCAATGACCTTTATATAAAACCAGATATGCTGAATCTAATAGAAGGGAAATTGGGGAAGACTTCAAACACATGGGCAGAGGGGAAAAGTTCCTGAACAGAACACCAATGACTTATGCTCTGAGATCACGAATTGAAAAATGGAACCTCATACAATTCAAACACTTCTGTAAGGCAAATGAAAGTGTCAATAGGATAAAATGGCAACCCATAGATTGGGAAAAGATCTTTACCAACCTCTGATAGAGGGCTAATATGCAAAATATACAAAGACCTCAAGAAGGTAGACTCCAAAAAACAAATAACCCAGTTAAAAAATGGGATACAGAGATAAACAGAAAATTCATAACTGAGAAATCTCGAATGCTAAAGAAGCACCTAAAGAAATGTTCAACATCTGTAGTCATCAGGGAAATGCAAATAAAAACAAACCTGAGATTCCACCTCACATCAGTCAGAATGGCTAAGATCAAAAACTCAAGCGACAGCACATGTTGACAAGGACGTGGAGAAAGATGAACCCTCCTCCACTTCTGGTGGTATTGCAAACTAGTATACCCTCTCTGGAAATCAGTCTGGTGTTTCCTCAGAAAATTGGAAATAATCCTTTCTGAAGACCCAGCTATTCCACTCTTTGGCATATACCCAAAAGTTGCCCCACCTTACCATAAGGAGATATGTTTCACTATGTTCATAGCAGCTTTATTTATAAAAGCCAGAAGCTGGAAGCAACCCAGAAGAATGTATAGAGAAAACCTGATTAATTTACACAACGGAATACTATTCAGCTTTTAAAAATGAGGACATCATGAATTTTTCAGACAACTAGATGGAACTAGAAAATATCATCCTTATTGATGTAACACAGACCCAAAAGGATCTGATAAATGGCTGTTAGCCAAAAAGTACAGAATACCTTGGATACAACCTATACACTGAAATAAGTATAACAAGTAGAAGATTTCAACTCCATTTGGAACAGGGAAAGAAATAATTACTGGTGGCAGAGGAAGGAAAGGACCATAGATGGAGAGAAAGGAAGGGTAAATTTATTTATTTAATTGAGCTTAGTAATTGTCTTTAATAAGACAAAAGAGAATAAGAAAACAAAATTATTTTCTTTTTCTTTTTTTTTTTGGTTTTTCGAGACAGAGTTTCTCTGTGTAGCCCTGGCTGTCCTGAACTCACTCTGTAGACCAGGCTGGCCTCGAACTCAGAAATCCGCCTGCCTCTGCCTCCCAAGTGCTGGGATTAAAGGCGTGCGCCACCACCGCCCGGCTTCAAAATTATTTTCTAATTAGAAGTTAGGGTGTGCTACATTTTGTGTGATTTCCAAAGAAAGTACGGACCTTGGAAAAAATATAAAGGAGGCACCAGAAAACTATATAGAAAGTCAGCAAATTCCTATAAAGTTAAAATATCCTGTTTCCAAACATATATATTATTTATTTATTTATTACTTATGATATATATTGAAGTGATATTTCATTAAAAATAATGTTATGCCGGGCAGTGGTGGCGCACGCCTTTAATCCCAGCCCTTGGGAGGCAGAGGCAGGTGGATTTCTGAGTTTGAGGCCAGCCTGGTCTACAGAGTGAGTTCCAGGACAACCAAGGCTATACACAGAAACCCTGCCTCGAAAAAACAAAAAACAACAACAAAAAAAAAAGTCACCAGTAGTTTGAGAAATTTTAGAATGATAACATGTATACTTGTCATGTCCAGAGTACTAAAAAATTTTATTTTTTCTCATAATACCAAATATGATAATAAATTCACTCCTTTTATATTGTTCAGAAATAATTTTAGAGTAAGTATACATGAATTATAATTTATAATAATTAATCAGAAAATTTTCCATAACAGCAATGAATGCCTTAATTCTTGTTTCTTCATGAATCATGACCTTTTAAGCTCAAATATCTTAACAATAAGCTATGCATTAGTTACTTGTGATCTTACTCATCTTTGATAAAATTTAAAATGTATATCCACCACCTTTATGAATGTCAAAATTTAAGCAAACGCCATTGGTAAATATGACAAAGTAAAAAAATCTTAAGGCTTTAGCAATATTTTCTCACTCTCAGTTTAAAAGTTGCTACCAAAAAGTAGTGGTTTTTAGAGTTAAGCAAATGATTTGATGTTTAAACACCATAAGAAAATATAAACTGACAGTGCAGAACTTCAATACACTGATTTGGCTGCTGCTATATTGTGTGGTGTGTGGTTTTCCCCTGAATAGTGGTCAACCTGTCACGGGTTACATTTTAGCAAAAAATAACTCTCTGTATCCTAGCTGCTAACAATCATCAAATCTATAAGATTTTTTTTTGACAAAATAATAAAAAAATGCAAGAACAAATGTAATGAGTGATGAATACTGAACTTTGTAACTGAAAAGCAAAGGAGCCTTTAAATTTTGTTTTAATTTCTATCTTTTGATATATTAAATATATTATCCTTTGAAAATTATTCCAAATACAAGAAGTATGAATATAAGATTGTGTTCATATAAAATATTTGTACTTAAAATCATTACTGCCATATAGGACAAAATTTATAATCACATTTTGTTCCATGAATATTTTGTTTATAAATGAATAGTAACTTACTCCAAAAGCTTTAACTTATATATTAAAATTATATGACCACATGTATACATAATGTTTTTGTTGCAAAGAATTTCAAGACATGTAATATATACAACCTATACTTGTAATAAAATAACACATTTATACTTGTTGTATAATGACATAAAATAAGGTATTTAGAGCACACATCCGTTAATACTTCAAGGCTTTTATCAAGTTGGTTAATTTGACAACATAAACATTAGTGTATCTTTATACAATACCCTCAAATTTATTTATTTACATTTGATTTCAATGAAAAATCAGTTTCAGGAAGGAAATGCTTAAAACTGGAAACTTTACTATTAAAATAAATTATGAAGATATTATGTGGACTTTTAAATTTCAATTAAAATGACAGAATCATTTAGATTCTGTAGCTTTTGAAGGATATAAATGTTTTGCTATACATAAAAATGCTTATACAAATGTCAAATGTTTAAAAGTTCACGGGAAGCTAGTTTTTCTATTCAAATAAATCAATGTGAACAAATGGAGAGAGATCGTTAGATTAGATCTTTAAATAGCAAACAGGAAGGTTTGGAGCTTCTTTCAAACTTCAGTAGCTGACATGAAATGAGCATCCCAAGAAAATGTATACAATTGGTTATGGTGTTGCTGTTCACATAATTTTGCAGACTTCATAACTTGTTATATGTGGAACAAAGTATCAATAGGAAGAATGAAAATTATATTTTTAAAATAATATAATTCTTTACAATAAAAGATGTTTAAAATAAGCTTTGTTTTTATGCAAAACATCCTTCAATCTTGACCTCTGGTGAAGAATCATGTTCCATTCTTTTGTGCATTGATCAATCCATAATTTTACTATGAATGGCATTTACATGTTTGTTTAAAAAGCACTAATAAAGAATACATATCCTGAGAATGTACTTACTTATTCTGATCATTATTGTTTTACAAATATATACATTACTAACATATAGTGTTTATATAGTGTCTAAGTTCATTGTGATTTTGAGGATTTGTTTACCAATATTTACTGTTAAATATTGTATAATATATACTGTTAGTATAATACTTTAAATTGAGACAATGAAATAAATGTATATATACTTGTATTGATATATTCTCAAGATGTAAATATTTGTAGTACTTTCTAATTGACTTTAAAAATCTCATTTGATGCATGTTCAATCACATATTTATACTATGCCATGTTTTTATTCCAATTACATTCCAAAATTTAGAATCAAGGTTTTTTGTAGACTCATTGCTATTTACAACAATGAAATATTTTTATAAGAAGAAATGTATTTACAGATTCAACAATACTGCATTATGGCACCAAGCATCACCACTCACTCATATCACATACAGTCTTTATATTAGTTTATATTACTTAAATTTATGAATTACCTTTATGAATTTGTAGAGATCCCAAAGTCTATTCTAAAGAAGACTAGTAGAGGATGGGAGAGACTTGAGAGGAAGAGAAGAGAGGGAGGGAAAAAGAGAGGAAGAATTATGCATAGGAGGAGATGGAGAAGATGTACAGGGGGTCAGGAAAACTGAACAGAGGTGTGTAATAGTGGAACATGGGGAACTGGGAGTAGCAACCAGAAAGTGCCAGATGTCAGGAAAGCAACTTAACTGGCATCAATAGGAGGGGAGGCCCTTGGTCCTGTGACAGCTTGATGCCCCAGTGTAGAGGAATGCTAGGGTAATGAGGCAGGGGTGGGTACATAGGTGAGGGAGCATCCTCACAGAAGCAGTGTAAGGGGGGATAGGATAGGAGATTTCCATAGGGGGAACCAGAAAAGGAGATAACATTTGAAAGGTCAATAAATAAAATATCCAATTAAAAATCAGAAAAAAAGAGTGCAAAATAAAAAAAAGAAATAAGGCAAACAAAAAATTAGTGTCCTAACGGTTGGCCAAAAGAGTATAAAAGTCCAGAGGAGCTGGAAATCTTGGGCGCTATCTTAGAATTTGTCTTCTAAAGTAAGACAACTGATAATATTTGAACAGTTTATAGACTTACTGACAATATATTAATTTATATTTTTTGTTTTACATATTCAAATCTTTATGATAATAGTATATTAATATTACTAGAAACTGAATCAATAACATAAGGGAATGCTGTGCAAACAAAAGGAGATATTAGTTTTGAACTTCAAGACTAAATGGTGCTTTTAAATAATCACTATGTCTGTAATTACTGTTTTTTTTTCTGTCCTTCCCTGTAAATACTGATAGTGAAGGCTCTTATTTCTTCTCTGTACTTATTAATTTGTCACAGTCTCTAACCTTAGCAACAACACAAATATAATGCTTTCTTTCCTTTTTTCATTTTCTTTCCTTCTCTTTTCTTTTCCTCTCTCTCTCTCTCTCTCTCTCTCTCTCTCTCTCTCTCTCTCTCTCTCTCTCACACACACACACACACACACATTAAGCAAAAGATGTAACAAAAATAAAATATAAATGTCCCTTGCCATATAAATCAAATGATAACATATTCATTACTATCTCAGTAAACTTTCCTCAACCCTACTTTGTCAAAATCATTTGACAACTATTACACATTCATTTATGTATATGGGGCAGTCATCACCATGTGTAGAATTTAGTGTCAAAAAATATACATCGTTATATATATGTCTCATGAAAGTTGAGATTATAATCTCTCTCAAGGATTTTTTAAACGTGAAATTATAAGAATGAGATGATTTATTTGTGATGTCTATTTTTTTTCAACTGTGGAATGTCTTAAGTCTTAAAGAACAGTAGGCAAGGTCAAATAAATATCTCTGTGTGGATATACACATTCTGTATAGGAATTTTCAAAAATCGATCTAACTTTAGACAATATATCTTGTTTAATGCTGTAAAATTTACAAAATTCAACTTTTAAAAATAATGTTTCTAGATTTAAAGAAGATATTATAAAATACTGTCTGTCTACATCTTTAAATTGTATTCTCCTCAGACTGAAAGCCAGCACTATATTGATGGCATCTCTCCTACCTCACAAACAGCTCATCACAATCATCACATTTCCAAATAATATCATATGTTTGGTGTGTTATACGTACTCTCATTCTTCTGTCAATTAATTATTCTTACATTAGTCAATGTCAATTTCTCCTTTTTACACTGGTTGCAAATAAATATTTACCTATTCAGTAATTTAATTAACTAGACATGTAATTCAGTATGCTCTCTCATGATCCATACATTTTTTTATTGTGTGGAACATGTCTCACAAGTATATTAGCAAATTATATTTAATTAATATTAGTAAAAAGAAAAGAAAATACAGTATTGCTAAATTGGGATTATAAAATTTCCCACAGGGCTCTTGTTGAGTACTTGTAACTCAATTGGTGCTGTTTTGAGTTGCAGTGGTTACAACAGGAGGTACACTCTACCTGGAGAGAGAAGATCACTATTTAGATTGTATCACACCCATGGCTCCATTCTCCCTCTCTGTTTCTGGTCTGCTGTGAGGTCAAGGGATGATTGAATTTTCTGCTCTACATTTTCTGTTCTATATCACGCCCAAAATAATGAAGATAGTCAATCAGTGATCACAAGAGTTCATGCCAGACCATTATGCAACTAGCTAAAGCATCAGTTTGGAAGTTGTATAATATGTGATGGTGGTTTAGGTTAGAGTTACAAAATTATTATTCTGTTATATAGAAAGCATGGTTTCATTTGTGTAATATAGAAAAGAATAAAATGATTACTTAAGTAATTCTATTTTTCAGGTTTTCATTTTTAAAGTTAAATACCAAAAAATTTGATCATAAAATGAAAAAAGAACAGATATACCAAGTCCTTAATGAGTGAATAGAATATTTTTTTAAAAATCTTGTAATATTGCATTTCAGTTTTGAAGGCAAAACAAAAATGTTTATTGTTTTTATTTATATTTTCCTGATTGGTAGTCTTGATAAAATTCAGTTTGTGCTGGTATTATCTTCCTTATTCTTTGTTGATATTTTATTTATTGATTTTGATAGTGAAGTATTCTGTATTAGTTTTATTTTTTCTGTAATTTTGTCTTCTCAGTGTGCATATGATACATATGTATGACTACAGGTTCATGTACTAGCACACATGTTGAAGACAGAGAACCGTCTTTTAGGAGCTGGTTCTATTATTCCAGCTTTTTAAAGAAAGACCTCATTTCTGACTTCTGTTTTGCTGTATACTCTAGGCTTTCTAGATCCTGAACTTAGAGGCATTCACTCTCAATTTATCTACTGTATGAGTGCTGGAGTTTCAAATATATGTCTTTGCATATTGCTATTTATATGTTTTCCTATTTAGGTTTCTCTTGCTGTAATAAACACCACAACCAATAACAATGTTGAAAGGAAAGGACTTATATAATTTTACACCATGTAGTGTAAAATTCTAGGAAAGTCAGACAGAAACTCAAGACAAGATCCTCATGGCAGAAACTCATGAATAGCCCATCAAGGAGTACTGTTTACTGGTTTGCTCCCCATGACTTAGTTGGCTTTCTTTTCCTCCTCCTCCTCCTCCTCCTCCTCCTCCTCCTCCTCCTCCTCCTCCTCTCCTTCTTCTTCTTCT
>NW_021604841.1:399449-407662 GCF_004785775.1 Grammomys surdaster
TCCTCCCAGTTCCACCCCTACAAATTTCCAATTGACACATCCTTTATCCTCAGTGAAAGGAGACCCCTCATTGGGTACCAACCCACCCTGGGACATCTAGTCCCAGCAGATCTAGACACATGCTCTCACACTCAGGCCCATCCAGGCAGTCCATGCAGGGGAGAAGGTTCTAAACGCAGGGAGAAGAGATTGAGACAGCCTTTATTCCTTTTGTTAGAGGAATCACATGAATATCACGCTGCCCTTTTGCTACAGATGTGTAGTACATCTAGGTTGACCAGCTCACTTCTATCCTCTACTCTTCCAAAAGACTCCTAGGGCTCTACCTGATGCTTTGAGGTGAGTTTCCACATCTACATCCATCTACTCTGGGATGAATTCTCTCAGGAGACAGTTATTCTAGGTTCCTTTCTACAAGCATAGAATAGTATCATTAATGGTGTCCGTGGTTGACTCTCACATGGGATGGATCCCAAGTTCAGGCACTCATTGGTTGGCAGTTTCCTCAGCCTCTGCTCTGTCCTTATCCCTGCACATCTTCCAACCAAGAAAAAAAGTGAAGTGAAGGTTTTGTGATTGGATCTTTGTTATCCTTCCTTCCCCCAAAGTCCTGCCTGGCTATAGGAGGTAGCCACCTCATCTGTATATCTCCCTCTGGTAGAAAGCTATGCCAGTATCACCCCCATAGACTGTTTTTTCATAGAATCCAGTACCACCTACTCTGGAATTGCACCACCTGCAGAGAGCTGTGCTCTTCCACACATGTCATTAAACATAAATCACCACAGGCTTGTTCATAAACCAAAGGGGTGGTGGAAGCATTTTCTTGTCTGAAGTTTTGATCTTCACAGTTGTGTCTTATTGACAAAACACAAGCCATAAAAAAAAAAAAAAAACTCATGGAAGACCTGGTTCAAAAGTAGGCCCCCATCTTTAAACAATAATTGTTTTTATCTGCTCTGTTATCTTAGTAGAGCGAGAGATTAAGTGTCATGTATATAGCTTCTTAAAATTATAATTGCTTTCCACTCTCTCTCCTGGTTAGCATTATGAAGGACTTTTCATCAAAAATAGTTTAAAAGCAAAATAAAATAATTAAGTAAGTGTTTATGTCTTTCATTTCTTAATTTATATAAAAGTTCTTTTTGTAGTAAAATTTAAATCCCAAGCCTGGAACTTCCTCCTTGCCTTAGACCCCTTATGTTCTCAGATAAAATACATATACAACCTTTATATTTTTAATATATATCTTAAGCAGCACAACAACTGGGCAGCTGACTATATTCTGTCTTGTTAGAATCTACTTTCCTATCAATAAACCTGAGTTATTACTTACTACTTACTATGTTCCATCTGAGGTCTTTTTAACTCCAATCAGCAGACCCATATGGCAACTTTTTGCGATTTCAGCTGTCCCACTGTTCCACGGTGGCTCTTCCTTCTCTCTCCTGCATGTTCTTTTTCTTCCATTGTGACTTCCCTCACTTTCCTCCTTCTCCCCCTCATCTTTTCTTTCCCCAAGCTGGTGAAACCTCAACCCACCTATGTCTCTTCTGCCTAGCTACTGGGTATAGGCATTTTTAATAACCAATCATAATTAACTGGGGACAAGGTCACTCGATATCATAGAGGTGAACTCTCTCATCTTTGGAATGAGTCTTAGGGGTCCCAAATTAACATTATAATACAAGCAGCATTAGGATAACCTACTATATATCTTTTTTTTTAGATTTAAATTTTGAGTAATTCAATTTCTCTTTTCTTCAATTGCATATAGGATTTCACTTTCTCTGATTTGCATGTGATGTTTTATATTCTGGTCTTTAATTTATCTAACTTTTTTGTTACATGTAAAGGAACAGTTTTGCTTAAGTCCTGAATCCTTTATATATAGATTCTACTAGTGAGAATGACTTCAAGCTTACATATATAATGAATATTGTTATAAAGTTCAGTTTTCAGATTGTATAAAATGATTGTCTGTTTTGAAATGAATATACAGCTGTTTAAATAACCAAAGTTAGATATGTCTCCTCAACATAAAAATGTGTTTAGTAATTTATTTGTTGTACAATTTTTGAAATGTTATTTAACATTTGTAGGTTGGTGACAAATTGCTTCGGAGAAGATATAAGCCAGTGTATATCTTGATTTGATTGGACTATTTAGTTCTATTGAATTTATTGAGTAAGAGTTAACTGTATAACTTATTTTTCCCGATTTCCCTTTGTTACCATATCACTATTTTCTTAAAATCTTTTGGCTACCTTTCAAGTTAAAAAGATTGTGGCTGTGAGTATAAAATTGAAATTACTTTCTCCTAGTAAGTGATTTTGTCTTAGCAAGTAGATTGTTAGTTCTCAGACATGTAAGAAGGAGATAGTATGCATTCATTTTCCAAACACTGAAAATGTGAAAAATGATCCAAAGATTTGTGCTGGTTCTTCAGCTGACATACTGACACCACAATCAATATTCTGTAGTGTATTCTTTCATGCTGATATTTTACATACCTGTGACACTCCCAGATATTGGTATGTATGTATGTATCTATCTATCTATCTATCTATCTATCTATCTATCTATCTATTTATCTCTCTATATGCATGTATGTATGCATGTATGTGTGTAATCACATGCTTTATTTTATTTTTATGTTAAATTTATTTTTATTATAATAACCCAAAACATAATAATTATACATTTAATGGCATATTGTTATATTTTGATACATGCATAAAATGTAATTTATGTTCTGTGTAGCACAATATTATAAAAACATAGATACATATTATAAATAGAAACCATTTTATATATCACATTATTACTCTCCTCTTCTCATGTTCTTTCTTTATCTTCTCAGATTGTGAGAATCACTTTCACACTCTGAACTTCTATGAAATCAACTAATACAATATTTTTATACTGATCTTGGTTTATTTCTTTTAATGTAATGACTACAAGTTCAACGATGTTATACAATGACTGAATTTCATTATTTTTAATGTTTGAGTATCAGTTTCTCATGAAATATCCTCATGTGATTTATCCAAACACAAAATTTATGGCCACTTATTTATTTTACTGTTATAATAAATATAAAATACAAATGTCTTTTCAGCCCTTTTTAAAATACAATCTTAGAGTTAGTAAAGAACAAAAAATCAGAGTAACTGGTAACTGTTGTACAAGAGAAAATAGATATTATTTCTGGTCATGATATATTTCATATTTGTATTACTTCTCATCTCTAAATCTCAATTATCTCAGAAAACCAGAAGAACTTTTACAATATTTTTGGCAAGAAGAAGGCTAGAATTAATTTACCTGAATGCTCCTTTTCATGTTCTGTAGACCCATATGGAAGCTCACAGCTTATTCTACATCATTGCTTATACAAGATACTTTAATTGCTCTAATAAATTACACTTCCCATTACCCAGTTTTCCTGTAAATAAGTTTCACTGAACTCATTCACTGAAGTAGTAATTAAAACTGCATTTTATACCGAACTACTTGGTTAGAAGTATTCTCTAGATTTGGTTTATGAACCTGTAAAAACAGAAAACAACATTTAACATGAGGGAAACAAAGAAGTTTAGTAGCTAAATATTTTAGCAGTTATATCTCACTAACAAACATGAAAAACATTTTAATAATAATTACAAATCTATATTTAAAATCTTAAACTTTTTTAAATAATTATTAAGTCAAAGCAAATATAAATATAAATTTCAATCTATTTAAGTAATTAATTAAATAGGTGTATAAAATGGTTTAAAATTTTTCTATGTTGTTGGAAATATGGGTTGTAATCTGTAATAGGAGAATATGATATATTTGATTGGTTCTTGTAAGTTATTTACTATTTTCTTAAGTATTGATTCACCATTACAATGCACAGTATTCTTTAGTGATTACATTGCTTAAATGTTGAATGAAATATTAACATAAAAGCAAAACTTAAATGATTTTTCAAAAAATGCTTGAAAAATCAGTTTCAGTAAGGGCAAGTTTGAGACAAACACAGGTTGGTATTTAAAACTTTCCATACATTCCCAGTCAAGTTCTCCTGCAATGTGGATAAATTTTGTAAAGAATAGAAACAGATACTGTATCCCATCTATATCATCCCTTCTATGCCACAGACTACACCCAGAAAAAGGGCACATAAATAGCTGGAGGATGGAGGGGTTCTTGTTAAACACAAGACTTGTAAATGTGAGAAGACCTAGGCAATCATGAACACACAGTAGCTATTTCCACTTCCACAAGATTCTCATACCGACACACATCATAAAGGGACGAGTTCAGTAAAATGAAGTCTGTAATTTTTCTGGAGCAGTTTGATCTACATAGTAAGTATAAAACCATGTACATTGCATATTGAGAATCCACTAAAAATAATATATATAGGGTCATTACAAATGTCTGAGAACATTTATTCTCAATGTCTAAACTGAGGCATAGCGAGCTTCATGTGGAATGTCTACACAACTATGTATTTAACTACATTCAATCAATATTCTTTATTAACACTGTTTGTTGGACATAGTAAGCACAAAAAGTCAAGAAGTGACAAACACTGCTGTTATATAATGAGACAAACCCACCCTTGTAGATATTTTTATTAAACAACTCTTACGATATTTAGACCCTATCTATCTGTGACTGAATGTTCTGTCTTATGCATGCTCTATGCAGCCAACCAAAGATATCATAATTGCAAAACGACTATGGTCACATCATGTCCACATAACAGTGTTTCATGTGCCCCTTCTCCATTACCTAACTATAATATATGTCTAAATCACTACTTCTTGATGTTCTCTGAGACTTAGATGGGTGCTATGAGTGCCTCATTTGAGGATGGACACTCTGGTCACTTGATCTCAAAATCTTTACATTACATGAATTAGTATTAACTGTAATATATATCAAAGAAAAGCCTTTATTTGTAATTTTACGGATTTTTATTGAAAATAGATTGTTATAGCATGTATTGTACCTATAGGTATTCTAAGACCCCTTCCCTTTACCCTCTCCCTCACTCCCATTCTGTTTCCTCTTCAGAAAAGGGCAGATATCCAAGAGACAAAAAACAAACAGAACAAAACAAGATATAATAAGACAAAGCAAAGGGCCTTAAAGCTAGCCTGGGCAATCCATTAGGAGGAAAATAGTCTAAAGAGAACAGAAAGCAGTCAGAAATACACCGTTTTCCATTGTTATCAGTCCCACAAAAAAGACCAAGCTAACAATTATAAACACAAAGGATCCGTGAAGACCCTCCAGGCCCTGTGCTTGCCCATTTTAGCCTCTGTGAATTCATGTGAGCCTTGATTAGTTGATTCAATGGGCCATGTCCTCCATCCCCTCAGACTCCTACAATCTTCCTTACCCCTCATCCCTGGGGTTCCCTGATTTCTGAAAATAACTACATAGAGACCTCCTCAAATTTAGACTGTTTCTTTATACAATATATGAATCTGGATCTCTGCACCCACTCCCTTCTGCTGCTGGCAGAACCCACTCTGATAATGACTGGTCAGGGTACCAATCTCTATGTATAGTGGAATATTATTAGGAACTATTTAATTGATTGCTTATTTGTTTTGTCAGTTGTTCTTGATTCTACCATAGGTTCCTGGGTTATCCAGTCTCCATTACTTAGCCATCTAGGCAGTACAGACATGAGCTCCTTTTTTTTTTTTTGGAATGGGCATAAACTTAAACCAAATATTGCTAGATAACCCAAAAATCCTGTGTGACCATTTCCCCAGAAGATCTTGGAGGCATGACAGATTTTTAAGTGGAGGTATTATGGTTGGGTTGGTGTCCAGGTTTCTCTTTTCATAACCTAGAGAGTATCTTATCATGCAAAAGTGACTACAGTGGAAAGATAGAATTCCATGTCTGCACCACTTGAACTATCTATGTTCAATGAGTGGTATGAATATTGTTCTTGATGATGGGAAAATGGAGCTAGTTTTCAGACAGTGACCTTATGTCCTAACATCAGCCTGTTTTGTTTAGGGATTGCCATAGTACCTCCATGGCCAAAAACTCAACCAAATGTAACCCAGTCCCAATAATGGAAATCTTGACTGTTTACAAAAGATGGCCGTTTCAGACTCAATATGCTCTATTACTAGGAGTCCTCACAACATCCTCTGCTATTCCAAGGGCCACCCCTCCCAGGACAACGGGGAGGCTGAAGGAAGATATCTCTTGCATCACCTGAGATCCAATTCTCCCTGTCTGATCTCAAGCTCTGTAGTAGAGAACCCACTGTGACCTCTGTTTTCTCTTTGACACAATGCCCAATGAATCACAAAGTCCTTTTTCCCTAACTTTCCTTTTCCCAGTTAATCTCAGTATTCCAGTCTCCAAGACACATTTCCAAAAGGAATTCCTTTTGAATACAAAAGCCTAGCAGGTACTAAAACAAGAAAAGCAAAATCATCACAAAAAGGGTTTACAACCCACATTCTCTTTCCTTTACATCCTTTACATTTACGTCAGCATTTATGAACATTTGAAATGAAGATAGTCATTCAGAAAAAGGGTGAGAAAAAGAGTTGTTACATATTGAGTTTGACATACCTTCATGGATTTTTAGGTTCAACAATTTTAAATGAATTCCTCATTCTTGATAATAACATTTAAAGGCAGGGAAGTAATTTTTTATTTTAATTTCTATAGTGTATGTTTTATGTTATGTTTGTGTTATGTATCTATGCCTGATTCACCCTTGGATGTGAGAGTGTTCATGTCTGTGCACATAGACAAAACAACAATAACAACAGCAACAACAAAAAGACCTACAGTGTCTTCTCTTGCTTTCTTAGGTCTCTGTCTGAAACAGAAGCTCATCATTTTAGATAGGAAGGATAGCCAGGGAGCTCCTAGTATCTGCCTATGCATACCCACTATTCCTGGTGTCACAGGACAGAAAGACATGCCTTGGATTTTATGTAGGTGTTCGGAATTAAAATTCTGATCCTCAGACTTGAACACAGTGATTAGGAGTAGTTTATTAAAGTAAAATATTCAGAAAATTATCAAACTTCAAATAAATTATATAATTTTCTAGAGCATAAAGAAAGAACTGATGGTAAGCAGTAATTAATGAATATTTCATTCACATATTAATATAATTGTATAACATATTTAGCCTAGCATAACCTAAACAAGATTTTTATATGTTTAAGTATAAGGAATAATATATTAATTATCTAGTCAATTTTGTTATCTTGTTTCTTAGTTTCATTTATTGACACTAGTATAACTCTACTTAAACAATGGTTTCATCTGTTTATGAACATAATTATTTCTAAATGAAGAAAAATGAACTCAATAATGACATTATTAACATTAAGAAGATCAGGAGATTACTGCGAGTTTGTGTCTTCCACTCATTTCAGAGGCTATACTCGTAAAGTGTCACGAACATGAGTGCCCAAATGTGAGATCAACAAAGATGACATATGAACATGCCAATGTGGAATGGAAATAGCCCTTGAGACCTCATGTATACAAAAAGAACTATAGACTACTGAGAAAACTGAGAGCTTGAGATGAGATTGTCCAAGTGAAGAGCACACTAATTGATTATCCAGTCCCAAACAATCAGTCTTGAAAATCCAAGATACATGACATTATGTAGTCTGAGCAGGGTCAATTCAGGATATATATATAAAATTAGTGAAGGAACACACTATGAAATTGACAGAGAGGAAGGGTATATGGCAGGGATTGGATGAAGGAAAGGAAAAGAATGAATGTTTAATTATTATATAATCTTAAGAAAAAAGTTTATTTCTAAATTTTTCTCAGAGAGAATCATCCCATGAAAATCAGATTAGTGTGTGGGAATAAAAAAGAAGGTGTTCTGAAGAATATATTTACTTTTTCATTTTATTCAACAACAAAACAACTTTTTGTTTCTTTTTTTAGATTTGAAAATTACTAAAGGTACTAAATTAACTTACTTGAAAAGTAATAAATTAAAAAATGTATCTGAAAAGTACTAAATTAAAAAATTAAATTAAAGAATGAGCAACATGTTTCAGAAAATAAATATGTGAGTTGATTGCCCAGAAACCTCATGAGAGAATCAGTGCTGCAAGTTGCCTCTAATATCACACACACACACACACACACATACATTGCACACATGTATGGGCATATACATGTATATATATATATAT
>NW_021604841.1:407762-430667 GCF_004785775.1 Grammomys surdaster
GAGAGAGAGAGAGAGAGAGAGAGAGAGAGAGAGGAGAGAGACAGACAGACAGACAGACAGACAGGCAAATAGACAGACACAATATGCCACAAAAAGTTGATGCATGATAAGTATAAAAAGTAAGAAAAAATTTATTTATCATAAGAAGTGCAAGGATTAAACACTCATGGCATAATGAAATTACTGCACACTGACACTGATGGCATATTAAGTGGTATAAGAGAAAAAAATAAGAATAAATATTTATAGAAAATTAATACATTTTATTTTTAATAAAAATATACATGCACACATACACAAAAAATTGGATATAAGTGAAACAAATTTTTTTCTGATTTTTTAAAAAATTTGCCTATGAGTATTTTGTCAGAGTGTATGTCTATGATCTACATTAATGCCTGTGCCTATGGAGGTCAACTGAGTTTATGTGAGTCCTCAGAACTGTAATCGAACATGATTGGGAGCTACCGTGTGCATGTTTGAAATCAAACTCAGATCCTCTGGAAGAGTAGCTAGTACTCTTAACCATGGAGTCAACTTTTCAGCTTTCACAGATATCTTTAAACTTTTTTATAGACTCACAATTTATAAGGGACAGAATTGCCAATATGCATCAACAAATGTAATAGAGAGATGTTGCCCATGTATAAATTATTAACATAACAACACAAATGAACAACCTAGTTAAAGATCATCTATTCTTTAGAAATCCAAGCCTTCATAGGTAAGTTTTGAATTGAAGTCAACCTAGACCTGACCCACTCTCTGAAAGTATACAAACATAGTTAAATTTCATAAATCAAGAAAGCAACCTTTAAAATGTGTTCTATGTCCTCATTGAGCTATTATAAATACTACTAATAAAATGTGCTATGTAACTAATAAAGCAAAGCAAATTTGAATATGGGATAAATTGTTAACAGTGATTTTAAAAAATATTAATAAGCATTATAAAATATACAGTAAATCTCTCTCTCTCTCTCTCTCTCTCTCTCTCTCTCTCTCTCTGTGTGTGTGTGTGTGTGGGGGGGGTATGTGTGTGTGTTTGAGTAGTCACATGCCCAGTAGCACATAAAGAAAAAACAGATGACAACCTGCAAGCATCTTTTCATCTACCTTGTGGCTTGTAAAATTAAATGCAGGCCAGTACCTTTGACAACAAATGTCTGTACCTAGGAGTTTGTCAGCAGTCCTCGCTATGCATGTGTGCCACTTTTCATCTGAGTCTGTGTTTCATGGAATTTCTTAATACTGAATTAGGAAATCATCTGTCCTGACAATACTGTTAGGAAAGCATAAAAATATTCCAGATGCTCCATTTTGAATGGAAGAGAAGAAGGTTGCTGTGGCACCTGTCTGGATACTTTAGATAAATGCTTAGGCATAGGCCCTCATTCTTCTTGAGGTAAGATGGAGAGAGCACAGAAAAAGAATCCAATGTTGTTTCGGAAGGAAAATGAAGAAGATAGCTTTCTTAATTAGGGTTACTATTGTTGTGATGAAACACCATGACTAAAACAACATGGAGAGAAAAGAGTTTGTAGGGATTCAACTTTCATATTCTAGTTCATCACTGAAGAAAGTCAGGACAGAAACACACACAGGGAAGGAACTTGAAAGCAGAAGCTAATGCAGACATCATGGATTTTACTTATTGGCATGTTTCTCATGGCTTTCCTAGTCTGTATTCTTACAGAATCCAGGATGACTAGGACAGGGTTGACACCACGCAAAATTGGCTGGCTCTTTATCATCAATCTCTGAGTAAGAAAATTCCCTATAAACTTGTGTACAGCCCAATCTTCTGGAGAAATTTTCTTAACTAAAGTTTCCTGAGGCATCATTTTTTTTCTAGACTCTAGCCCACAGATAACCATTGTTAAACCAGTTAGTCCACATGCTGAAAGATATCTTCTTTTACAATATGTATGAATTCTATCAATTATATTCCATTATATAACCCCTGCATGTGTTTGTGTGTGTGTTTTGTTAAGTACTTATGATTCTAACTTTTACTATGATGACTACTGTCTCCAAATGTATACCTGTGCATCACAGTGTTTCAACTGAGAAAAAGTCTAGAGTATAGTTCATAAATAGTTTTGCATACTCTGGAGAAAGTACCCAGAAGAGAGAGCTGTAGAATTTTAGTTAATTTCTGTTACAATCCTAAAAGTAAAAGGAGAACTAGTGGACAGAGCAAGTACTACTTAATGTTGCACATTTTTTGGAGTAAAAATGGTCAAACACACAATTGTATACCAAAGAATGGGCTTAATGGTTTGGTGCTAAGCTGGTGATACTTTGGCATAGACAGAAACTTGAAAGAAAAATTAATGAATAGCTGTGAACAATATTAAAGTAAGGAATATGTATCTAGACCTCTTCAAATGGGAGAAATTGATAATTATAACATTCTACCCTACATAAATGGTTACCAAAGGTTACTATGCAAAATACAATCTTCAATAATCATGTAAATAAAATGATTTCATTTGTGAATGATAGTCATTCTCTTTCTTGAGTATCCATTCATCAAGACCGATATGTATATAGCTGATACTAACTCCAAAATCTGCAAAGAGAAGAAACAAAAATTTAGGTCTCACTGTGCTGTCATTTGCTGGGGTTGGTCACAAATATCAAGGTGGTCAATTTCATTATAGGAGAAGCAATTCTTCATTTGTATTAGAATTTGTATTTATTTGAGCTTTGTAAGTTCTTTACCTAAATGCAGTACTTCTCAAATTACCATTTTATTTTCAAATTATGGGATGCCTTGCCCATAATCATGGTATTCTTCACAGACTTGCTTTTGACTCTGGAACACACTTTATAGCTAAAAAAGTGTTGTTATGTGCGAATTTTCCTGGAAATAACTGTGCTTGCATTGTTTTCTGACATCCTGAAGCAAGTCGCTTGATGGAATCATAGAATTGCCTTCTAACAACTCAATTACAGAGACAATCTTCTGAAAGACTGGGTCTAAATTCTCCCGATGTCTATATATGCTTTAACTTATCATTTAGACATGGCACAATGTCTTCTATAGTCAAGATTCACAGGTTCTGGGTTTCACGGTTGTAAGTCAGAATGGAATTATTTACCATAGCTCCAAGTAAATTTTTGGCAAATTTTTGGTTCTGTTTCTCTAAATTTTATGTTCTGATGTGACGCGTGCCCACCTCACCAGCAAGGAAAACACGCGGCAACACACTAGGATCCTTCCGCAGCAAACGTTTATTCCAAACCAAAATGGAGGAAGAAGACCCCAGGCCCGGAAAAAACACTGCTTATATACCCTTGGCGCGGTGTGTTCACCTCTGATTGGCTGCTTACTCATTGCCCGCCAAAACGCCCTGGGATGGGCTTTGACTTTGGCGCGCTTTTACCATAGCACATGCACGGTTTACTTGTTTATTTGCAGGAGCACCAGATGCCAGTGCCATCTTGCAATGGCGAATTCTGCCAGCACAAGCCGCGGCTTCCTACATCTCCCCCTTTTTTGTTTTATTACAGAGGGTGGTAGTTGAGATCCCTGGGAAGGTTTCGTAACTCCTATATTTGGGGGTCTCATGGCGGGTCTGAGTCTCTTTGGAGGGTGGTGCTCAAACTCTTACCCGTCACTGGGTCAGCCTCCCCACCCGGGGCTGCCCTGCAATAGGTCCCCGAGGCTTATCCATCCACTCTGTCATTGACTTACCAGACCTACTATCCGTGGAACGAACACCTTAGTGGGCAGGGACTACGTATAGATATGTTTGAGGCTTCATAGGGTGTCTTTACCAAAAGCCCTTGGAGTACAGCGGCTGAGGAATCTGTCTACTGGCTATTTCCTTTTGTTTTGTTAAACGGGCACTGGTCAATGTCCCATGTCTTAGGCTAGCTGACGTTCTTCCATAGCCAGCACCAAAGAATGGTGAGCTCTCTGTCTTAGGCTACGAGGGTAGCGCACACACACCTGGCATTCTCAGAATGTGCGCCCCAGGTTGTGGCCACTTGCAATGCCCGTCATGGGGTAAACTCACAACTCATGGTGTACCTCTGGCATATGGCATCAACCTATTCCCGTCGTTGGGACCAATGGCAGCTGGCCTGGAGACGAAAAGATGGAGCTGTCCATCTGGCTGTCCTTGGCCTGTCTAGCGTGGTACCAATCATGACTCAAACTCAAGCCCGATCAAGCAAATTCCATCTTGGGGAAATAAGCGATCAAGGACTAATAGTTTAAGATGGTCTCCCTTACCCTACCAGGTGCAATGGAAACAAGTCCTCTGGGTGCAAGGGCTAAGAGAAACAGAAAGAGATACAAACACCCATCCCTGTGCAATGGAGTCATCTCCTAGGGGTGCAAGGGCTGTTTGCCTCAAATTCAGGTACCACAGCTACACAGACAAGGACCAGCCAGGCCAAGACTCCTCACCGACCCAGTGCAATGGGCAAATCCTTTGGGGTGCAACGGCTGATGGCCCAACATTTAGCACCACCACTAGTGAGGGGGAGACTACTTATTTTCGAAACAGTGATAGCCACACCGCAGGGGAAGCCCCTAGTTCTATGGCCACAATCGCCTGGGCAATAATAGCCTTGTCACGATTTTGTTGAGCTCTGAGTTTGCAAACCAACCAAAGCATGAACACTAATCCACAACATAGGGCGTACCAAACAGGCCTACTCCCACCCACTTAAAAAAAAAAAGAAGAAAGCTGAAGAGATCCAGGAGGAGAGTCCCTCAGTCAGGGACAGATCCACGCGCGTCAAGTTGATGGCCACCACAGCCGCTCTCAATTTTTTGAGTGTCTCATCGAAGTTTTCTGACCAATTTCTTGCAAGATATTGAGACAATTTCCTGGACAGATTAGCTACATTATGTCTGAGTGGTATGGGTTTTGGAAAGGCAGATAATATGACCCATCATTGTTCCCCCGATATACTAGGAACCTGTATCCCTTGGATCAGCACAAGGGCTGTCATCAGAGTTTGGAGGGTCCGCCTGGGTGTCATCTTCTAATATTGTGAGTCGTCGCGTCAGTCGCTCTGGTAGCCAAAACGGGTTGTCTTCTTCCTGTAGAAAAACACAAACCGCTCCCCTGGCTCTTATTAAAATAGGATCCGGGCCTTTCCATTGTCCGGTCAAGATGTCTTTCTATTTGACCATCTCTTTTGGCCTGTCGGGTTCTAAACAGTGACGGTCAGCAGCTGAATGGCCCTGACTGTCCAGATTTTTAAAAAAATGAGGGTTATAAGGGAGACCCGTCAGATGGGTCACCTCCATTTGGCGACAAAATTGTTCAAACGTTTGAGAAGTGTAAAAACTTTGTCATGTAGTAGGCCAAATATCATTATTTTCCAATAATCAACTTAAATTCTATTTGAAATAAAGAATTAACATTTCATCCAAAATACTTTCAGGATTCTATCTTACAATCCTGTATTAACACTGCAATAATTTCATAATAAGATGTTCTTTACTTATAGATGAAGGATGAATCCACATAAATGATTTCTTTTGCCAAAGGGCTGTTGTGAGCACATGAGTAGCAATAATGTAAACAGCCAACAATTTATCATAGTCTATATAATTTATCTTTTGATAACTAACAGCTTACTCTATACTTTTACAAAGCTATCTATCCCTCATCAGTTAACTGTCGAGGGGAATTAGGACTTGTATCTCCCTTGAGAATATCCAAAAGAGGTTTACATTCTTCTATGGTAAGCTGAAGATGAGGTTTTAGCCAATTAATATCTGTTAACAACTTTTGAGAATCATTAAAAGTAAACCATTTTTTGTATGTACACCTGCAAGCCAGAAGATGGCACTAGATCTCACTACAACTGGTTTGAGCCACCATGTGGTTGCTGGGAATTGAACTCTAATATTTTTAGTTGTGAGTCTAGCCTTTAATGGCAGAACCATCTCTCTAGCCCCAATTATCCATTCTTATTGGAATTTTTTGTGCCACAATCTGCTTAAGATATAACTAAGTTCCCAAATACTGAAAAGATATTGTCTTTTAATCTTTTCTGGAGTGATAAGCACTCTAAAATTTAAAGCTCATTGTATTAGGGCAAAGGAGTACAGAAAAACTCCTTTAGAGAGATCAGCTAACAAAATATACAATGAATAATATACACTGAGAGATTTAAATGTTTAACTTTTCATTATCTCTAACTCCTGGCGCATAAGCTGTTTTGAATTTCTTTTGAGTCTGAGGCTGACACCTCCCTAAGGAACAAACAAGGCAATAAACAAATTCTAGAAAACACCCTTCTAGGGGCAGGTCAGGACAAAAGGAATGTCTGCAATCTAAGCTCCTGCCTCGCCCACTCTGTGTATAGCCTTAATTTAAATGTAAATGTTTTTAATCTTGGCCTATATCCTGAGGCCTGGCCCAAGGATTATCCTTCCTGCACCAAGGACAAGTTTGTCAGGTAACCTTGGTCACCTGACTGTTTCTCAAGCCTCTGTTCCTGGGACAGTCACTTTAAAAACTATCTAAATTTCCACATTTAAAACATCTTTTATCTTTATGGTTCTGTGCAAGCTATGGCCAGATCTTGATTGTATGAGGGCCCAATTTCATCGCAAAGACGAATGTATCTAAGTCTGTCTTTGTTTGTATGGTCTGAGAGCTGTGTAGGCAGTCCAATCTGATTAACATCACACTGACCTTCTCCTACAAGCATGTTGAGATCTCAGTCTACGTGCCTGTCTGAGCATTCATCATGGCACTATGATTTTTACTAGTACCACTCTAATCTGAGCTCTAAATCAAGTAATCTCCTCCTGACAAAATAGCCAACTCTGCTCTATCCTCTTCTGAACCATAAACATGGATGAGTCAAAGAATTCCAAACTCAGAATTGAACTGCCAACTGTAGCCAATGGAATACTGACAGTTTAACTAAATTTTTAAATTTCTTTTGTAACATTAGAGTATAACCATTAATTTTGAGAAGCAAAACCAGAAGCAATGTAAACAATCTATTTTTCCTAAGATCAACACCAAGTAGATTACCTTTATGTTACAAAGTTTTGCTGCCAATTCTTATACATGAATGCATGAAGCAGTTTTTAATATCTCATTGAAGAGATACTGTTTTAAAATCTTACTTTTATACGTCTGGTTTCTGAATGACTCCAACCTTGAGTTACCATTTTAAACTAACTTTCTGTCACCAAAGTTGTAAATTTCTAATCACGCCCAATAATTTAAGCCAGTAATCTATAACCAAGACATGTAGAACATTTTTATACTTTTAAAACCAATTAGAAACAACAATGAAGTGGCTATGCATCTTATATATTTAGACCAAACAAATTTTGTTGCCTTTTCTCGCTGTAATTTCAAGAGAAAAGCACCTTGTCACAGAGAGTTTTCTAGGACAAAACAACTCTTAGCTTCCTTATAAAACCCAAAAAGCTACTGGTCTCTTTTTAAAGCAGCTTATGCCAACAATCAATTCCTGGAAAGGCTTTTTCAGCTCAGCTCAACTCTTAGCTACAGGTGTAGGGTAGCTTATCAGCCTCTGCTGTGTAAATTAAGACTGCCTTTAAAACAAAGTTAAACTAGTCCAAAGGTTGTATCAAGCAGTTTTAACGATCTTTTCTTTTGAACATGCAACAAACACAGAACATTTAGACAATGAAACAAAAGACAAACACGTGGACATTGGCGCGCCAAGGACAGACAACAAAGAAGGACATGTAAGAGCTACAGAGAAATTCAGGACGTCTCCCGAATTCTCTTCTGTTCCTAGGAGAGCTCTGAAATAGGTTTTTCATTCCTTTTGGCTGACACAGCTCAGAGAGAGGGCAACTGTTTATCTAAAACCCTTTCTCTCTCTCTCCCATATTAGCTTTTACTATATTTTGCCAATCATTCGGAGTCATTGCCATAGTGGCAAATCTCTCAAGCTGCATAACTGTAAAATTAGCATCAACTCCATATTTGTTAACCAATTAAGCAAATTCTTTGATAAAGGCATACTCTACAGGTACGTGGACACGGCCTCCCCCCGCGTCCTCAAATACTGGAAATGCTTGTAACATTTTTCTCTTGTCTTCCCCTGAAAGGAAGGAGTCTGAGCAGCACTTGTCCGCATAAGGCGGAAGTGCGCCGGGAATATTAGGTTGGGAGGGTGCGACAGGCTGAGAGGCCATGCAGCTCCTATCTCCTGTTTTCCTTTGCTTTCGATTTCGCGGCGGCAACCGCTCATCTGGCTGACATCTTTCCTCCTCATCTGTCTCTTCATCTGAGTCCTCTGCTTCGGACGAAGTTAGCTCCTCTGACTCAGAGCCACCAAGCCCCAAAACCTCCGGCTCGTTTACCAGATAAAGAGATTTTCTTTTGGGGGCTCCTCTTTCCTTCGTTTTTAACTCACCCAGGGTGTACTTTCCCTCATCTTTTGCTCCCTCAGACTGTGTGTCTTTGGAAGGTTTTTTTTCCTTAGACATGCCTTTTTTTCTTTTTTTCTTTCTGAGCTCTTAAGCGCTTATGCTGCTCTGTTTCTGACCTTCTGGCTTGTAATCCGTCTAGCACTCCCTGGCCCGCCGCTACAATCGAGTGGCATTTCTCATCCCGCAAAACCAGAAGGAAGAGAACGAACGCCGCTAGCACAATAGCGAGAGCTTCTAGAGTTCCTGCCAACTGGGGAGGGAGACGAAATAAATCAAGTCCAAACATGTCCCTCAGAGCTTTACCTTGTCCTGTGGTTCTGGATCTGCTCCGCGAGCAGAGGGTCTTCTCAAACAGCACCGGCGATGGTGAATTTTTCCCGGATTTCCGGCACCACTTGTGACGCGCGCCCACCTTGCCAGCAAGGAAAACATGCGGCAACACACTAGGATCCTTCCGCAGCAAACGTTTATTCCAAACCAAAATGGAGGAAGAAGACCCCAGGCCTGGAAAAAAGAATTGTTACATACCCTTGGCGCTGTGTGTTCACCTCTGATTGGCTGCTTACTCGTTGCCCGCCAAAACGCCCTGGGATGGGCTTTGACTTTGGCGCGCTTTTACCATAGCACATGCGCGGTTTACTTGTTTACTTGCAGGAGCACCGGATGCCAGCGCCATCTTGCAATGGCGGATTCTGCCAGCACAAGCCGTGGCTTCCTACATTCTGATGACCTAAAAATCCTAGTTTAATACTTAAGGAACCTACTGCAAAGCATTATATAAAGCATTTTATTGAATTGAAAGGTAGGTTGAAATTTATATTCTGGCCACTTCAGACTTCTGAAACCCTTCATTCACCAAGTCATGAAAGAAGTTCCAGTTTTAGAAAAGATGAGAGGTCCAAACTAACAGAAAGAAACAGAGCTACTTTTACAAAAGAAAGTGTTCTTTAGTATATCTCTTGGAGTTACCATATTCTGGAATTAAAGTTAGGAACAAGCCAATATAAAAGAGATGACAGGAGTCCTAGAGCCTCCTCAAATGGAATACATTCATGTACTTGCTAGCATTTCTATCAAGTAGTTAATTTATTTAAGCACATTAGATCTTTGTTGATGCCCACCCATCTCCTCACAGACTCCTCCCTCCATGCCTATGAGAAGAATGATCCCCTCCTGGTACAAAACCATTTTGTCACCTCAAGTCACTGCAGGAATAGGTACATCCTCTCCCCTGAAGCCAGACAAGTCAACCCATTTGGAAGAACAGGCTCCACAGTCAGGCATCCAGCACCTGCTCCAGTTTTTGGGAGACTCACATGAAGACCAAGGTGCACATCTGCTACCTATGTTTACTGGCTTAAGTCCAGCCATAGTATGCTCTTTGGTTGGTGGTTCAATCTTTGGGAACCTCTAACAGTCCACGTTTGTTGCCTGTTCTTGTTGTCTTAGAGAGTCTCTACCCCTTCCAGGTTCCTCAATACTTCCCCTCAACTCTTCCACAAGACTTCCCCAGCTCTGTATAATGTTTGGCTATGGGAATCTGCATTTATTTATTGGCTGTTGAATGGAGCTTCTCAGAGAAAAGTAATGCTAGGATACTGTTGGATTACATAAAAAAGTGTCATTAATAGTTGCCCAGTGATAATATATATATATATGTATATGTATATGTATATATATATGTATATTTTATCACCGGTGGATCTCATGTTAATCCAATCATTGGTTGGCCATTCCCTCAGTGTCTGCTCCATATTTTTTCTTTCACTACTTGTAGGAAAGACAAATTTGAAGTGTAAGGTTTTGTGGGTTTTTTTGGCATACTTATCCCTCTACAGGAATTCCTGATTGGGAAAAAGACATGACCACTTCAGGCTCCATGTCCCCCACTGCTACAAGTTTCAGCTAGAGACACCCCATAGACTCCTTGAAGCTGCCTCCATCTTGGTTCTCTGGTATATCCTACAGATGTCCCTTCTATCATCCCACCATACACAAATTTCTGTTCTCTTCCCAGCTCTCCCTACATATGATCCCCCTCTTCTGTTTCCCTTTCCATACCATCTCCCACTCAATTCCCTCCCTCCATTGCCCTCCAATGACAATTTTACTTCCAATTCTGAGTGAGATTAAACATCCTCTGAAATGGCATTTTCTGGATTAATTTTAGACTTAGCTAGGTCACAATTATGCTTTCCTGTGGCACACAGCTGAAAAGATTTTTTGCTAAAGAAGACACTTGAAAGGAAATGTGATGGAGAATATAAATATGACCAGAGACAGAGAGACAAACAGAGACTGTTTCACTTTGCTCTGCCTCACTAGTCTTCACTAATGATGCTCTGGCACTGGTTAGTCTTGCACCATGTTGCTGAACTTTCCTTGTCCTGTCTTTGTAGAGAGTAATTCACCAAAGCACTTGTGGTATTCTGGAAACTTCTTGCTGATGCCACTGACTCTGATCCATTGAAGCCTCAAGGTATATTCTGGAGTAAATTGCCATTGCTGATTCTTGTGTGCTATCTTCCAAGTGGACTGGACTAATGTGAAATGCTGTATATATGCAGGTGAGGGCAGGTACAAGATAAGGCTAGAGCCTGTGATTGGGCAGTGGATAAAGAAGGCGGGCTTAGAGATTTATAGATGGGAGAGATAGGGAGCCATGAGGAGAAAGAAGGAAAATGAAGAGAGAAAAAGATGAACCAGATCCACGTAGCTACACAGGTCGCTAAGAATATCACATAAGGGAAGAATAATTGCAGGACCATTTGTCTAATCTAGGTGGGAAGTTTAAATCAATATCAATTGGCTTTCAGTTCATTGTTGGTTAAGAATTTACTGATATAAATCTGACTGATAAATTAGAAACCTCTAGAGTTTTGATTTTATAGGGTTATGGGCATTTTTGACAGCTAACCACAGGGAGCAATGGCTGGGAATGCTAGCAGGATCTGTAGCATGAGTAGAGTTGGGCCAACAGCACCAGCACAGAGACCAAAGAGACCCTGGGGGTGGGGAAATCGCCATACTAGAACATAGCCAGCACTAGTGTGGGTGCCTGATTTTTTCATATTTCATGCAACAGACTGAAGCTGCTGAATGATGTTTGGTGGTTTACTAGTTCACTGAACTACTGAAATCCTGAAAACAATGATTGGAATTGTTCCCTAGAATTAATTCTAAACAGATTCACTTCTTCCATGTCATGGTAAGCTTTCCTGTTCATTAACTCTGGTGGATGGTATGCTAGAAGGTAAGTAAAAGTGTTTAAGAACCCTTTTAAAAGTAGGTTTTGAAAAAATCTAAGCCTACGATTATTCCTTATGTTTTCCTTGTTATTTAGCTTATTTGAGTCTGGGGACTGAAACATGGATATCCTGTACTTTATGGCTAAGATCCAGGTATAAATTAGTATACCATACATACATATACTTTGGGGTCTGGATGACCTCACTTTGGGATGACACTTTCTAGTGATGTCCATTTACCTGCAGATTTCATGATATCCTTGTTTGTTTTTAATAGCTGAGTAGTGTTCCATTGTATAAATGGCTCACTTTTTATTCATTCATTTTTAATTCAAGTCACTTGGGCTGTTTCCAGTTTCTGGGTATTATGAATAAAGCTGTTAGGACCATAGTGGACCAAGTGTTCTTATGGTACAGTACATCATTTTTTATGCATGTGACCAGAAATGTCATAGATAGGTCTTGGTGTAGAATTATCTCAAATTTCTGAGCAGCTGCCAAGTTTATTTCCAAATTGGTGTACAGCTTTTCACTCTCTCCAGCAATGGAGGAACGTCTCTCTTGCTCCATGCCTCTTTAGCATGTGCTGTTCTCGAGTTATTATTCTAGCCATTCCAATGGATGGAATTTCAAGAGTCGTTTTGATATGCATTCCCTGATGAATTTCAAATTTTAGGAATACCTGACTGTTCTGCAGAATGCTTCAGATGTCCATTTTTTTATGCAGTGTCAACCATGCTGGGGTGGGCTTTTGGTGATGCACATGCCCAAGGGATTTCCACTCCTGTAACTAGTCCCTCATCCACATTCCTGTTAGTCACCTTAACTGGTGAATCTAACTGGTTCACCAAGTTGGACATCAGTGGTATTGTAGTTTGCTTCATATCAGTTTGCCATTTGGGGTAAGTAGATGTTTGTTCAGTATCTCAAGGTGTAGTCTCACACAAAACCACCAAAATTATTTTTGTCATGGTAATATTTCACAAGAGGAAAATATAACTGAAAACAGTTGAAGATTTTGTCCAAAATCAGGTTTAAAATACAATACATTACTTTGATTCATTATTCTAATTTTATTATTTATTGAGTGACACTTGAACCAGAGGTTATCATTTTATGAAGTCTTCTGAACTCTAGTCCCTATGTTAGCATCCACTCTGACTCTGTTGGTCCTTTCTAATGTTATGTTAAAGAAAGTTCTGATAAGAAGTCACAAATATAAAAATCTAATAAGCTTCAAAATCAGTGTCTTATTAAGATAAAAATGTCTAAAACCTTACTTTTCTGTAGAGAAAGTGGAATATGAATTTTAATAATTTATATTTAATGGGAAATAGAAATTTTCCTCAGAAAAACAATTATTTTGGTTAAGCTTTTGTGGCTTGTATCATATGTAATGAAAGTAATAGAGAGTTAAACATTATCACTAGATTCTATAAATAGGACCATGTAATAGGACCATGTATTTATAGTCCTATTTATTTAATGACATAGGTGAGTAGCAGAAAATTCCATAGGTGTCTGACAACCATAAATCATGTTCCTTCATCAGATCTTCTCCCCAAATTCAATTTACCTCATCTTTCTTTCAGTCAGTAATCCTAGGCAGCCCCTTCTTTGCTGAAGGAAAGAGGCATCACTATTGAAAAAGCATCAACTGACTTGTAGAGTAGATAAAGTCATAAAAGAGAAAGATTAAGAACTTTAATTCTAGAAGATAGGAAAAAGCAATACATTTTTCAGTGTTAAAGACAGACATATTCATTTTTTTATCTGCCACTTGAAGATGAGGGTGAATGAACCAAGTATTGTGCACTGAACTTAATACATTTATAGCAATATCTTTTATGTCATAACTTTGGATTTTAAATAATTATTTTAAAATATAATGGTTATTTTTGATTTAGGATAGCAGTGATATCAGAAGCAGTATTAACATGATATTTAGACAGTTCATACTAAAAGAAGCATATTTTTAACACAATTCATTCATTATGACAATATTCCTGCTATATGATGCTATTACTTACATTTTATCATAAAAATCATGAGGCATGAAGAAGTTTTAAAAAGCATCAAAGCCAAATGGATTGAAAGTATGACATTAAAGTTTTAATCAAAGTAACTTACTATGGATTCTGACCTACTCACAATATAGACAAAAGAGGAAAATTATAGTTAATTTTAAGGAGTCAACATATTGTAAATGGTTTTAGAAAGGTCATGATATATAATTTTATAGTGTTTCTCAAAGATAAATATATTTTTCTTATTTATAAATATCTCTATTAATATTGTGAATATATAATTAGATCCCAACATTTTAAAATAAGTAAATTTTAATAAAGCAGATTTCAGTGATTTGATAGTTTTAAATAATTTTACAAAAATTTCAATATAATTGCATTGCAAAAAGTGCACATTAGGGAATAAGAAATATTCATGAAATAAGATATCACCAAAATTATAAAAAGGTATGTTTAGATAACAGTTCTATTAATTGCGTGTAATTTAAGCAAGAAATTGAGCGTAGCCACTTGTTTCTCTACAAAAATAAAAAAAAGATATAATACTATCATCTGAAAAATATCTCAAAATATTGAAAAAACATGTATTGTTATGGTATAACCTTTATTTTACTGGTAAAATGCTCTAAATCCTTATGCATGCTAGATTATTTTAAATTTTATATAAATAGCAGACTTCAATAATGACAAGGCTTAACCACAGACTGAAGCTAAATTGCTTTCCAACGCTTAATTGTAAACAATTTATGCCTGTATAAGCTTCCAGTGTGCTTTAACAGAAAGATACTTCAGAAACAAGTCAGGATCTGTATTCTATTGACATTGATTTTAATGATGATTGTAGTATTATTACTGGGATCATTCTAATCACAATCTCTGCTAACTGATAGGAACTGCAGCAGATGGCTAGTGTTTCTTGTTTTAGAATATCAAAGAAGACAACACTGAATTAGGTTCCAGTGAGTACATGTAAGTAGATGGTAAAGTCAAGGTCAAGAAAATACAGCCATGCTTGGAAGTACTGCCTATTTCTTAAAGCATAGCGCAGCTTTATTACAGAGGCAGATGATCTATTGCCTTGTCATACCAACAGCAATTCCAACAAGCACTGCAGATGTCGTCTATTCTGCACCCATCACATGTCAGTGTATCTTGCCTGTACAGTACCCCAATTACAGAATAAAATCAATAATATATTGAATGTTCTCTAGGAAGTATATCTTTGTAAAAGAATATGTACAAATTATACACATATATATATATAATTTATGTATTATATGTATTGTAAATAATGTATGTGTCAACATATATTTTATATGTACATATACATATATATGTATCCATAGATATGTATGTAAGTATATGTGGGTCCCCAGTTTCACAGGGTGTCCCACGATGATCTCCCTGCTGAAGACAGAGTGAGAGCAGGGAGGGTCTGCTACCATCTCTGTCACTGCCTCTGCCCTCTTCTCCACTGTCCATTGGTCTCCAGCAAGGCCTGGTGTGAGAGGTCTGGGCTAAAGGGTACAGAGTGCGAGCAGGGGGGAGAGATTGCCTGCCCCCACTTGTGCCTCTGCTCTGCTCAAGTCTCAGCTGTTGCTGATCGGTCACTCCCAGGTGCTTCACCTGTCTCTCAGTGCTGAGCCAGCCAGGCCTGGGCCAATAGGAAGCCGGCTAGCTGGCAAGGAATCAGCTTGGTGCCCCAGGAAGTTTCTGGGAGAGCAGATCTCTCCCCAAGTATTATAGCTCTAGTGTTACAGCTCTTGCGACAGAAACTCTCAGACACCAGGATGATTCTCAAACGCACCTTTACTTCTCCAGAATAGAGCCCTTATATACAGTTTCAGGGTGGGTTAGGGTCTGGCACCAGATAACACCTATTGGCTTGGTCTGAGAGATTGCAGATACTTCATCTACATGTAGGAAAGCCTGAGGCACTGTTCCTCATGACTGATGGTCATAGACCTCTCTTTGGGAGGGGCTGTGGAGGGCCAAAGCTGAATGAAAAGAACCAGGGCCTGTGGGCAAAAGCCAAACACCTGCCATCCAGATAATAATCTGGGGTTCAAGACTTGTTCAACCAGGTACCCAGCTGCTACTCCCAGCCAAGCACCCCACATGTATGTGTGTGTGTGTGTGTGTGTATGTAAAAATTTCACTTACTAATGATCTAATTATGAGTCTTTTAGGCAAGTCTTCATTCAAATCATGACTGACCTTACCTTAGGTTTCTGAGCTTTGAGGTTATTGTATTTTTTTAAATAATTTAATTCCTGACAATCAAATACCTGTTATCCAACTGGCTACAATATTGAATAAATTATGGGATTTTGAAATATTTTCAAGTGTCACTTTGAAAAATGTCTGAATCCTTCCAGTCTGTGCTTTGCCAGGGCAAAATTGACAGTAGAGTAGTAGAAAATTGTCTAAATTTTTTAATAATTAAATTATTCATTTAAAAATGTATTTATTTTCATCATACCTTATGCAAAATCAGTGTATCCTTTTAACTTTATTAAAAAACACTGGTTATTCTAAATTTATCCAAAGATGAGAGTATTTGTTTAATATAAGTTTTATTTAATTTATAATAACTTATTTTGTTTAAACAAATTAACTTAATTAACTGATTCAAGTCAGCCTTTTGCACTCTTTGCAAATCTATATTGAGGATTATTTATTCTTTGCGGGGAATGGTTAGCTCATGTGTGGGCGGGAAGTGTGGTTTCTTGAATCTTGTTGTTGGGCTGTTGTGAATCCCATGGCTCCAAAGATACTGGAGCTTGGGAGTCCTGACTCAGTTCACTCTATGTAAGACACTGGGCAGGTGCTATGGGCCCCACCTGGCAGGAGGAGTGCTCACTCAGTTTGAAGTTCTGCGGGACAGAGCTCTTGGATTGGGGATCCTGGGCCAGGAGCTGGACAGGGACCGACTGGTCTCAACCTCTAGGGCTCTCAGACTCCTTCCATTGAGAGGCCATGGAAGGACCGAGAGTGGGGCGTGTCAGCTCATGACCAGCCGCCCACAGCTGAGAGAAACAAGCGGGCGTGAGAAGAGACCCCGGCAGTGCCCCACAGGACAGATTCAGTTACTGTCCTCATGTAGCAGACTCGGTGGCTTGGCTAGCTTGCTTGAAGATGTGGGTTGTTGTGGCTGCAATGCAGAGAGGTCCTACAGGCAGGAAGTTAGGTGCTGCAGCCCACAGTGGACCCCAAAGACAGGAGAAAGTCCCTGGCTCTAAAAGAGTTTATTTTCATGGCAGATGTAGATGGATCTTTCAGTACCCCTGTGAAACTCAGGGCAGACCTGAGTTAAATAGAGAGGGAGAAGGGGGGAGGGTCTGGGGAAGTATGCTGAATTGGCTCTGCCCTCTGGCCTTCAGGTAACTCATTAGTATGAAAATCTCTCTAGGGCCTGAGGCTTGTAGTCACACCCTGTCTAGCCTACTGTGACTGTAAGGTGTATGTTAATGAAGATGTAGCCCACATGTTAGGAGCCTGGTTTCTGGTAGTGTGGGGAAATGTATTCCATCCCTTACAGAATCTCCCACCATTTCCAAGCCAATGATCTACCAAAACCCAAGACCTCTTCACAGTCCTACAATTCTTCATTATAATCATATTTCCTTTCTTCCTTCTTTGCTATCTATTTTTCCTTCCTTTGTCTCTTGATTCCTTTTTTCTATAAATCTTTAAAAGCAGATACTAAAACTTTAAGGAAACAAACTATGCATAAAATAGTAACAGATATTCTGAATTAGTATATGAATAATAATAAAAAATCCTATACAATATATTTAATAAATTATATTCAAGTACTATTTAATTTTTAAAATTAAATTTTATAATAGAATGAAATTGGAAGGCTTGAGATTAGTTCGAAAGCTTTTTAACTTTTTAAAATTTTTGTAAATTAAAATTAGTTATTTGTTAATTTTGTAATGATATATAGTGAAGTTTGAACAAATCTACCTTATTTACTTCTCTCCAGACTTCTTTTTATCCATTCATCACTCTTCTTTTGTAACTTGATATGCCCTCTTTTATTTAAATAGTCACTGAGACAACTGGGGACTTCCTGTGTACTCATGAGTGATATGCCATCTCTTGGAGTATAGTTAGCCAACCAGAGCATCAAAATCATTTCCTATCTTTTTAATCTTCAAGTCCAATTTGTGCTACCAAATACTTAAGGATGTGTGGTCTTTCACTGAAGATGCTCAATTTAGCTCAGACAATACTTTTAGTAATAACTGTCACTCTCTCCATCAGCACCTAACAATTGGCAATAACTCCATAATAAGGGGTGTAGTATGCTGGTAATTAGTGTGGTTTGTGGTTGCACATGTCTTGAACATGCCATTTCAAACACTGTGGTGTTCATATATACAAATTCTTTGTTATGTTTAGAAAGTGATAGTTTCTGGTAGTTATCTACAATCTTTGGTTCTTATTGCCAGCCCTTCTTTCACATGATGCCTGATATTTGGAAGGTGAGGTAAGGAATATATGCTCCATTTCAGGTTGAGAATTTTGAAGTTTTTTATTCTACTCTCTGTAACTATTAAAGGTAACTGTGTTGACCAGCATCTACTGTCAATAGAATTTTCTTCAATATGTTTGAGTAGACTCTGGGAAAAAATTCTAAGTCAATTCTACCCATTTAGTGGAATGATAGTAAGTAGTTTTCTAGAGCCTATAACCTATCAAGCCAGAGATTCTTATTATAATAATGATGTCATCTGTGAGATCAATTTTGTTCTGTGGATCTTAAATCTACTCAGAAAGTAGATGTTGAGACATCTTAGTGAGGCTGCAGTTGTCCACACTACTCTCTGAGCTTTATCATGCAGCCCAAGGATGACAAGAAGAAGAAAGATGCCAGAAAGTCAGCCCAAAACGACAAAGACCCAGTAAATAAATCTGGTGTCAAAGCCAAAAAGAAGTGATCCAAAGGCAACATTTGGGACAAGATTTACAATCCCATCCTGTTTGACAAAGCTACATAAGACAAACTCTGTAAGGAAGTTCCCAACTATAACCTTATTACTCCAGCTGTGGTCTCTGTTCCTTGGCCAGGGCAGCCCTTCAGGAACTCCTTAGTAAAGGACTTATAAAGCTGGTTTCAAAGCATAGAGCCCAAGTAATTTACACCAGAAACAAAAAGGGTGGACATGCCTCAGCTGCTGGTGAAGATGCATGTACAGGTTCAATCAGCTGTACATTTGGGAAAATAAAACTTTGTTGAATAAAAAACAAGTAGATATTGATTCCTACTGTATTTATTCCACTGTTGTATGAGTGGGCAAACCTTTTCAGGTTCATCATTTTAGCTGTCAGTGTTCATATCTGTGAATAAGTTATGATTCCTTTTCTCTTCTGGTAGGTTACATAGCACCTTTCATCATTATGAGAGCTAGCCTGTTGATATGATGCTTCCAGGTACATAGCTACTATATTTTTTCTCTATTCTTTCATTCATATAAATGACCACTTACAGAATTAGAATCTTTTCATGATATCTGGAGTATAACCAAAGGCATAACAGTAGCATGTTATGTTTTGTGGGTTTGTAGGAACTAACTGATTAACAACTCCAAAGGATACAACTCATTTCTGGCAATGGTATATTATCTGTCTAACTTTTGAGTTTGATAGTGGTGTTGCCTTGTTACATGAATATATATATATATATATATATATATATATATATATATATATGATATATCTTCAAAGTTGCAGGTTTTCATGCATCCATTGTATAGAATATTGCTTCTAGTATTCACATTTGTTTATATTTGTTATATGTAGACCTTAATCTCTTTGTAAAACTCAAACACCACAGATGTGATTACTAATGTGCTACTTGAAATATTATCATAACCAAATTTCAGTTATGGTTTAATCTCTAAACATTTAAATTAAAGTATAACAACTTCAATTAGAAATTTCAAGAATTCTGCTGTTCAGATGGTCCAGTTGTAAATGACGAAATAATAAGTAAAGATAAAAGTAAGAAAAGTTAGCCTGAAACTTTTATAATGTGAGATAAATTAATTTTTCAAATCATTTATACACAAAGTTGATATATAGCAAATTGGAGTCTTCGGAAATGGTAAGTTTGATGGGATGCTACATAGTAGATTTCTAATAATTGCTGTAAAATCTATAAAAAATATGGCATTCATTTTATGTATTCATGTAATTATGTATAGTTCGTCACAAGTCTGAGTGGATACATATATATCAGGGGCATTGTGTCTGTAATGTAGCAAAAATGTAGCAAATTTTACACACACACACATACACACACACACATGCACACACACACACACACACACACACATACCTATTGTAGGGTTGTGAGTTCTATATCCACTCAGTCACAGGGTGTGGCTACTTGGGGAGACAGAACATGGGGAGTTGTGGAGTTTGACTGTTCTTATCTCAAGCTGTCTTGCAGATGCTGGGCCATAGGATAGTGCTGAGGCACCACTCAGGGTAGGAAAGTTCAGTCTGAGGCCCAGGACTGATGTTGAACTTGTTCAGGGGTCCACTGGCCTGTGATGAGGTTTGAGCCTTCTAGTTCTCAGGCTCTTGGACATCCAGGTACTGCTGGGACCTACCTGAGATTAAGTACCTTTTGCAGGGAGGAATGTGTGGGAAAGAAAGTTTATTGGCTATGCCCTCCTGGGACTTGAGGTATCTCATCAGCATGAAGATCTCTGTCCTTAACTTATGTTACCATGTCTCTTTTCCTACTGTCTTGGTCTGAGGTGTTAGGGATTCCTCACCTACACATGGAAGGGTTTAGTGTACTGCCCTTATATGACTTATGGTCACAAATCTATTGGGGACTGTGGTTATATGACAGGGGACTGGTGCAGGGAGTAGGTAAACCTCCTACTGTCCCTTCAGGGTCTCCAGGGCTTCAAAGCCTTTAGCTCAACCAAGGACCAGGCTGCTTCACATGGTCCAATGCCCCACAACAATTTTCAGTTTTATTTTTAATTATTCTATATATACTGGTGAAAAAACTTGAGAATTTTAATAAATCATAAGGGCATCTGGAGTCCTATGAGGCAAAGGAATATCATGGATTTTAAATAAATGAGTCATACTTTTCTCTTACCTGCACAAGTATTTTATTTATGGCTGAGAATAAAAATCAGAAAATAAACATAAAAATTATAGTCAGACTCTTCAAATACACTTGCTATATTATTTTTGCTATTACTACAAATAGCTCCCTAGACTGCTCTTTGAACTGTAGGAGACTGTCAGTAACTTGTTAATTAGTAATTTTGTGTTTATTTAGCAATGGAAATCTAAATTGATGTTTTAAAGTTTTTCCATGGAAATTTGGCAGTGCATACTATGTAGAAATACTCAGAGTATGGAACGTGGAAAAATTACTGCATTTTTAATATACCTTGGGGTTCTCTATAGGCTTACTTAAAATTCCAATTTCCAAGCATTACTAACCTATTTACATCTGAGAATGACATATGTTTCTTTCCACTATTTCTATCACTTACATTTGTCTTAGAGTAATAAAGTACCTAATAAAACCAATTTAAGAAATAAAATTTATTTTCAGATACATTTGAAAGGTACAGTATATCATGATAGGGAAGGTATACAAAGAGGTGCACAGGGCAGATTTTTATTGCCTCTGCACTCAGCTCAGCTCAGAGTCCTACTTTTTATGCAATCTGGAACCCCAGCCCATGGGTTCATGTCACCCACTCCACCTTAATATATTTAATATACTCAATATACTTAATAAAATCAATATATTCAATCTAGAAATCAGTTAGTATTTTTCCCCTCCACTATGAGATTCTAGATCTTTCCAGTTGATAGTATTAATCACTATATTCTCCACCCAAGGACAATTTCTGTTAAAAACAAAATATGATTAATTTTATAACCTTTAGTACTTGAAATGTGCATACAAAATACTTGAGATTCATGTATAAAATGACACAGTGAACGGCCCTGCCATGCAGCCACAAACTATTTAATGCAAGAAGATTTCATGAGCCAGCTTACTGTTTTCTCTCTACACAGACAATCTTGTAAATCGCTTTATTATGATTTTACTCTTACTTCCTATACATGCTTTTACTACAGTGAGAAACCATAACTGTGTCCATGCTTAAGACATTTCTTAGTTATATTATTTTCCAGAAATTTCAATTTTGAGAATCATCTTTCAATGATTAACAAGAGAAAAAAATATGAGCCAGGGAAAGAGTAATTCTGAACATGACTCCAGAGATCTACTTCAACTTTGGGTTTTTGACATTTTGCCATAAGCCTGGTATACCAAGTTTATAAGACAGGAATTTTGGAAGAATATTATGTATTCAACTTTGAGCAGGGGAAGGTTATGCATAGTTGTCAAAAGATGATCACCTTTAAAAAGTTATTATTTCTAATAGGACCATAGAAAATATACATTGAGAACAACTCAAGCATCATTGAGACTATGCAGATCACAAAGTCAACACTATAAGAGTCTATATTGGCTAGGACAGAACTTTTCATAATTCATTTTATGCTATTTTTATTTGATTAAGAGGCATGTGTTCATAGACAATGCTACTCACCTTGCAAAAAAAGCCTTGAAGCTCCAACAATAGATGGATGAGTCAGAGGTCATAGTGAATGATCCTACAAATATTATGCATAAATCAATGTGATTAAAGGTGAAAAAATGAAGTTAACTCTCTAACTAAACTTCACAAAAAAATTACAGGATAGCATATTTAGTGACAATAGAACATCAGATGCAAGGGAAACAGCTTTAGGGCTTAATGTTAATCCCATTTCTGCTTATCCTTATTTCTGCTTATACTGGTGAAAGTTTTTACACCAGTATGTATTTGGGGTACATGACATGGTTTTAATTTTGTGTGATTAACTGCAAATTTTTTCCATCAGTTTCAGATGATAATTTGGAACTAGAGCTATTAGGTTTGGGTGTATTGTTAGAGATGAAATAAAATTACTAGTTGTGAGTTTTTATTGTAAAATGTAAATGAGTCCTTGATAACTTAAAATTCAAATGCCCATTCTACAGTCAATTGTCATATATCTTTATTGTATTGTTTTATTTAAGATTGACTGAAATATCCAAAGTCCTTATTTAGGAGGAACTTAATTCATCCTGCAACATATATATATATATATATATATATATATATATATATATATATAT